>NC_056730.1:1088559166-1088736666 GCF_019279795.1 Protopterus annectens | reverse complement strand
CCATAGTTGCTAGCTAGGATGTAAGAAATACTATTTTTGGATTTGGTGTGTGCAACACATAGTACAGTGTGAACTTAATGGTGGTGCATAGACACAATATATTGCTATAGTTAAACATGTCATAGTAAAGTTTAATCTGAATCATCTCCTGAAATGCTGTTATAACAAGGCCTATAGACTGAAAAGGCCGAGCTATTTGCCTCTCTTACAGAGTTGTTTTCTGTTCTGAAAGTGGAAACTATTGGGGCAAATCAAACCAGAAGAAGCTATAGAGTACCATCTGCTTAATTGTGGATCTACCTGTGGACTACCTGTTGATTTAACCTAGGAGTACCAGAATCTTTTCTGTGCATTTACTTGTGGATTACCAGGAGTCTAATAGTGGAGGAGTGCCAGGAACCTAATTCTGGTTGTGTAAGATGGAATGGTAAGAGCTGCAGTACTTGAGAACTATAAATAATTGACACTTTTTTAACAAACTTTAAAACTGGACTGACAAACCCTGAACTGGAAGTTAAGCAAAGTATGTGCTTGTTACATTTTTCATTGAACACAAACATTATGTTAGATTTTGCAATACAAGTGTACAGCACTTGAACTAATGAGACTGTCTCAAGTGACAGAGACAATTATATAGTACTACTGAATAGGAAGAAATTCAAAAAACATTATGTCTGTAAATATAAAACACATGGCAAAAGGACTGGGAAGTAATATGTATTCATGCTGACAGGAATGAATATCGTATGACACATGTAGAAGTTCAAACTATTTGATTAAGTGTTATGTCTTCTACGTTTGGTAGCAAATTTAACACATCATAAAGGTCAAAATTTCCTTCACTTCAATGCACTGTAGAAATTATTGAAGGAAGGAGTATAGTTAGATACTCTGGTCAGTTCATGCCCCTAATAAATATGAGAGAGGCCGATACTCTGTGGTCAGTACATACACCTAATAAATATGAGAGAGGAATATTCTCTGTGGTCAGTACATGCCCCTAATAAATATGAGAGAGGAAGATACTCTGTGGTCAGTACACACCCCTAATAAATATGAGAGAGGAATATTCTCTGTGGTCAGTACACACCCCTAATAAATATGAGAGAGGAAGATACTCTGTGGTCAGTACATATCCCTAATAAATATGACAGAGGAAGATTCTCTGTGGTTATTACACACCCCTAATAAATATGAGAGAGGAAGATACTCTGTGGTCAGTACAAGCCGCTAATATGAGAGAGGAAGATACTCTGTGGTCAGTACACACCCCTAATAAATATGAGAGAGGAAGATACCCTGTGGTCAATACACACCCCTAATAAATATGAGAAAGGAAGATACTCTGTGGTCAGTACACACCCCTAATAAAATTGAGAGAGGAGAGCTGGCTGATAAGAGCACACAGTCCTGACAGTAACCTCCAGCAAAAAATGGGTGAGCAACAATCTGACAGACACACGGAGAAAATAAGGTTCCTAGTTAACTAAAAAGGAGAAGTGTATAAACTTCAAAAGGAACAAAAAAATCCTTTTTTGACTAGAAGGTATAACAAAGCTTACAGGTTATTGTAAGTTTATCGCTGAGTATTACAAGAAAACTCCAGTTTTTATGTTAATAATGGAAGTCAGTACAGACCCCGCACATACGACATAAAACCTTATCAGACGAATTCCATTATCAGTGCAATGAATGATGTCTGTGAGGAAAACAGAGAGACAGGGAAAGCTCATTGCAATAAACTCAGTGAGAGAAGAAAGAGAGTCTGAACACAGTCCTAATTTTCCCTATGTAATGCCAAAACAGAAGGCAAATAAGAAGGAGACTGTCAGAAACAAGTAGATAAATAGGTAGAAATTATTGCAGTAGAAGGAAAGAAACTTCCAAACACAGAACCAGATGAAAGTCATGGGCATGAGTTGCCTTTTGTAGAAGAAGAAATAGAAGAAGAAGATGAAGGAGAAGAAAAACCTATACTTGTGTTCATAGGAAAAGAGGTTATAACCTCTCTTTTAAGTCAATGTGCTGGTAAAAGTGTCTAACTTGCCAGATTTGCAAATAAACATTAAAAGTTTTAAGAAAACACAGTGGGTGGATGATGCATTAAGGAAGGCCAGAGAAAATGTAGCCAAACTTAGTAAGAGAAGCACACGAATAAATTGACAGCATCCCAATCCCATATTTTGAGTTAAAAATGACTTGCTATACAGAGCAAAGAAGTACAAATAAGACTTACTATGCTAAGTGTTGGTTCCAGAACTTGTTAGAACATTGGTGATAAAAATGTCACATAGCTACACTTTGGATGGGCAAAACCAAAGCCAGAATTTTAGCTAGGTACTCTTGTCCTGGTGTAATGAAAGATAGTGATAACGTTTGTGCATCCTGCTTAGAATGTCAAAAATGAAACCACACCCTGGATCCAGCAGTCCTTTGATACCTATATCTACTACTAAAGTCCCATTCAAGCAGATAGCCTTTGATCAGGTAGGTCCAGTGGTGATATACTGAAATGACTGTCAATACATTCCAGTGATTATTGATTATGCCATTCATTTCCTGGAACAGCACCCTTGTGAAAGGTAAAGTTAAGGAAAGAGCCAAAGAACAAGTGTTAACTTTTCTGCCATGAAAAGATTCTTTAAGAAATATTCACAGACTAGTGAACTCTGTTTATGTCAAGGATAACACATCACCTTTGCCAGTGTTTTTGAACTCCATTTATGTCAAGGATAACACATCACCTTTGCCAGTGTTTTAAAATAAAGCAGTTAAGAAGTTCAGTGGATCACCCTCAAACCAATGGGTTATTGAATCAGTTTAATAAAACAATGCAGTCTGTGCTGAAGGCCATTACATGGGATGGTATGAAATGGGATTAGTTACTTCCCCACTTACTTTTTTGTTATAAGAAAAGTGCCCTATGTCTCAAGAGAATTTACCCAATAAAAGTTATAATATAGTAGGAGTTGATAGCACATCCTATAGACTTGCAATAAAAGTTAAAAGTTGTTACTGTAATAGTTAAAAAAACACATGCAAAGGCCACAAGAGATGCAATAGATGGTGCATAATAAAAACGACAAACTCAAAACATGTAAAACATGGACTTGTGTTACAATTAGTCTACTGTGCTGATACGTTCCTAGCAAGATAACAATGACCCAGAAGGGATACAGAAAATGAATAAGACTATATGAAGAGACACATTACAGAGCTATTGAACTATGTGTCACAGGCCAGTGCATGCCTAGCACTGAGCACCATTCTACCTTCACGGATGATGATGCCACAATACAAACAGAAGACGACTGATTTTAGGTTTAGTTTTTTTTTTGGTCATTCTAGGGATATAAATGTTTTGTCATTATGTATAGTTAACAAACCATGTTGCTTTGCCATAGATGGTCTGCACCTGTTCCCTCTATGCTTTTCAGTATTGGCTAAAATATTATCTTCCCCCTACATATCATTTTTTAGGCAATGCCAAATTGACAAACCTTCCATCATAGCAAAATCTACCCAAAAAAGTTTAAAGATGTTACTGTTCATTGCCAGGAGTTGAACTACAAGCTCCATTCCCTCCAAGCTCTCACCACCTTAGAGAATGCAGATATCTATGCAGTTGCAGAGACATGGTTTAAAGCTTCAGAGAGTACCACGACAGTGCAAGTCTTCAGTGCCTTCCGCACATTTAGACCAGTAACTGAGCAGACAGGGACTAAAGGTAGAGGTGTCTTGATCTACATCAACAACAAGCGTACCTCTAGGTTAGTTAAACAGCATGAAGCAACAGAGTTCCTCCAAATCCAGATTACCATAGACAAAGTCCCATACTATATTCTTGCATGCTACAGGTCACCCTGTATGTCCCATGAAACCCATAAGTCATATTAGGCCTATTTGAGACACCCACCGTTCAAAGAAATACCATATTCATTGGGACTTTAATCATCCCTCTATAAGCTGGGAATCCTACACAACCCCAAAATTTCAGGTATAGAGAGTCTTAGACTTTGTAAACACAAATAACCTGAACCAGTTAGTGCATATGTCTACTGGAGGTACAAATATATTGGACTTGGCACTCATAAATATGGGAGAATGTTACACTCTCCTCTCTGGTGAGATCAGACTACAAAGCAGTCTTCTTCAAAATAAAAATCAATTCTGTAACCCCAACAAATCCTGTAACAGAAACTACTCCAAGGCAAACTACCTTTTATTAAGTGATAACCTGTCAAAATTTCAAGTCCCTCCAAACCCAGACAAAACTCAAAAGTTTTTCAAAGAAGCTCTGTATAAATATGTCAAAGGCTGCTGTGGCTACCAGAAGTAAGCCCAAAACTAACTAAAAAAAAAACAACCACCCTGGTAGAATCCAAAATTAAACAGCTTGTATAACAAAAGAAAAAAAAATGTCACAGCTAAAATTAGGAAGTGTAATACCAAAAAAGATAAAAACTCTTATCAAACTGAATTGGCAACTAAGTGGACTAATTAAGTCCAACAAAACTAAGTTTGTGGTAAAGATAGCATTACAGGTCAAAGACAACCATATGGTCTTCTTTAGCCATGTCTGAAACCTCAAAGGCAGTACACATCTATGTGCCAAAATGTTGGCAAATGGAGCAACTCTCATGGAACCAGGAGATATAACAATTCTTCTTACTGACAAATTCAGCACCAACATTACCACCCCCCATCCATCCCCCAGGAAATACCATCTAACATATTTTCTCCAACTATCAGTAAGGAGCAGGTCTTAGATGCACTCTCTAATGCCAAGAATACAGCTTCACTGGACTTTACTAATATCTCAGGATGCCTCCTAAATAGGCTGAAATATGACCTATCAGCCCACTGGAGTCACTATTGAACCATAGCCTCCACAGAGACTTCAGGCCATGCAAATGAAGGACTACAATGGTCAGACTCCTGCACAAGGGTGAACCATCAACAGATCCAAGGAACGTCTGACCAATTAGTCTGAATAGTCTCATATGCAAAGCCATGGAAAGAATTATCATGGAAATGATTAACAATGACACAGGAAATCTTCAGACATTGGGCACAACCCAGTTTGGTTTTGCCCAAGGAAGGTCACGCCTACTGATCTTGGTGAACTTCTTTGAGAAAGTGTCCAAGGCAATGGATTAGAGTGAAATGGTACATATTGCCTACATTGACCTATCTAAGGCATTTGATACAATATCCCACACACACATTGTGAACAAACTTATGGAATTAGGTATAAACTCCTATGTAACTCACCAGTTAACCAACTGGCTAACGGACAGGACCCAGGAACTTCGGAATGGAGAGACTACCTCCACAAAGAGTCTGGTCACCAATGGAGTTCCCCTGGGCTCTGTGCTGGGTTTGCTTCTCTTTGGCATCTATTTTTCAAAAGTCATTGTCAATGTCAAGGGTTTCTGGTTTACCAAGTTTGCAAGCTAGAAGCAATCACAGAACCCCCCAAGATACTAACACAGACAAATGACTGATTCCAAAGCCACAGCTTAAAACTCAGTGCCAAGAAATACATAATAATACCTTTTGAGATGTTGACCACCCAGATAAACTATCTCATTGATAAAACACCCATAAAATATGCACAGTAGTCAGGGATTTGGGAACTCAAGTAGATAATAACCTAGTTTTTGACCAACATGGGTCTAAGGTGGACACTCAACTGCTCTATGTCTATACTGAGTTTCCTACTGATTGCCGAAAGGCAGTTTATGCCTGGCATATAAGGCATCCTTGGATGCTTGTCTGTCTCATAAAAGCGTATTTTCAAGAACAAGTGTTGAAACATCAGAGGGAGCTTTAACCATCAGAAGATAAGGCTTTATCAATGGAGTACCAAAAGTGTACACATGAATTTCCTTGTAGAGTACCGGATAATTAATCATGCATTTACATGTGGAGTACCAGTGGTGCAAAAGGTAGCATGCTTGCCTCTGATGCAGAAAACTATATGATCTATTCCCACACCAGGTGGATGGATTGCTGAAACTGCAGTGCAGCATAAGTAGGTATTGCACTCCTGAGTGGGATGTCCTTCAGATGTCTAAAGCCTCGTCTGTCTCAGTTGGTGGTAGGTCAGGTGGATGTAAAGAATCCCATGACACCTAACAAAAAGAGAAGGGGTCTTTTATTAAACATACTTATTTATAGCAATCATACAACATTTATATTATTTACACTATATACATTATTTACAATATTTTAAGCACTTCACCTTTCTACTTATTATACATTATATTAGAACCCCACTCCATTTTCCATAATCAGAATCTTACCTTTTCCAATATTTTGCCAAATTCAATCTTTCATTAAACATTATTTCCTTTACTTTTTGGTCCCATAGAATCCATACAACCATGAACATTTTTTATCTGTTTTAAATTCACACACCTTAGTTTTATTACTATAATATCCATATTCAATAATGTCCATGTTTATGTCTCTTATACTCTTTATTTCTTCAAAATAATGTATTCCTATCAATTTTGACATACTTTTACAATTCTTTTATATTTTAAATATATGTGTTCAGTTTCTCATGTTCTTTACAATAGTTATATACTCTATCTTCTTTTGTTTTATAGATCATATTTGCTTTAAATGGCAGATGTTCTTTGTGTTTCACTGTTGTAGTCCCCACATTTGGGTTATCTGCTTGCAGGTAGCCCTCAGTCAGCCTGATTATCAAAGTCTTGGGTCCTGCATCGGTTGCTGTCTCATCTTCCATGATGTCAGGTAGTCAGGGGTATAAAGCATGCAGCCAATGCCATTACATCAGTCTTTCTTGCCGTGCGGTGCCCGAAGCAAAAGCAGATCACAAGTGCCGGTCAGCCAACTCCTGAAATTTTAGTTTTCGAGTTTCAGATCCAAAGTCTTCAACTAAGCTAAGTACCCTGTTGGGGATCCTCTTTCTTGCTCGAAACTGATGTCAGTAAAAGTTAACAATCGTATTTCTTGTGAAAAGCAAATACCTCATAAAGATTTTCATTTGTACTGCATTTCTTGCTTAGGCCCAGACCACGACGTACCTCGCTCTCAGTTTTGTGCCTTATTCAAACCTCGAACTATTCGTTGTCGGTTCATTTTCGCATCTAAATATTTTGGTACCCAGTTCAATTATCCAGAAATGGTTTCGGTAAGCCACCCAACTACCGACATTCTGAAAAAACGCAAAGATAAAGACAGAGACAGACTGCAAAGGTCCAAAGCTGCCGACAACGCTTCTCCTAAGCTAGTTGCCAGTTCACCTGTACTCAGTGAGGCGCTTTCGCAGCCCCTGACACCCACTACTTCAGATTTGCAGGCCTCTACTGAGACCCATTTGGAGTCCGGTCTGCTACAAGATGCTTCTTTGACTGTGGAACCTGCGGATGTCTCTACCTTGGATGGGCCCGGAGCAGCTGTGCAGGCACCGGCTTCTGAGGGTGTATTCAGGCCTACTGACTTGCATATTAAATCAATGCCATCTTCTTCTTCAAGGCCTAAAACTCAATCTATGCCTAGAAAACTGATGCCCAGACCACATGGTCAGGCCCCTATGCCTAAAAAACAAATGATAAGAATGGCTGAAGACCTTATTACTCTAATCAGGAGAAGCCACCTTTCTCCCTCTAAGAGACCTAGAACTGATTTTCCTTCTGATTCTTCTGATCAGGACTCTGAAATTTCTGTTTTTTCTGATGACCAGGAGATGCCCTTATCTAACTATGAGGATTCTGATGCAGAGGACTCCATTCCCTCTGCTTCCTCTCCAGATGATTTCTCTTTTGGTGAAACCTTGAATACTCTTAGGGAGCATGTCCAGTGGGAAAGCCAGGATTACTCTGACTCCAAAAAGAGGCTTAGGGAATTCTTACTCCTACCTCAACACAGGCCTTTAGCTATCCCTCCTGTTCTGGACATTGTAGATTATGCCTTCTCGGAATCTAGCCTGACCCCTGACACTTTACCTCCAGCTCCCAGAAAACCTGACAGGTATTATAGGGTTCCTGACTCTCACAAGTTCCTCTTTAAGAATCCTACTGTGGATCCTGAGACCATTTCCCAGGGACCCAAAGGCATTAAGGCTACTACTGCCAAAAACCCTACCCCCTCTGATAGAGATTCCAGGGCCCTGGACAGATGGGGTAAGAATGTATACACTTCTGCAACTTTGGCCATTAGGGCCTTAAACTGTCAGTTTCATATGTTAAAGTATCAGCAGCATATTATTGGATTGCTTAAACAGAAAATGATGTTGATTCCTGACTGCGCTGAAAATAAAGAATTACAGGATTTAATACATTCTGCTGAACAAGTTGGAAAACATACTTTACAATGTGGTTTTGATTCATTAGAGGCATCTTGCAGGGCTGCTGTCACTGGGTCTGTACTTAGAAGGCATGCTTGGCTTAAGGAGCAATCTTTGCCAGATCATGTTAAAGCTAAATTACTGGATGCTCCCTTAAACCAAGGCTGCCTGTTTGGCAACAAAGTAGAAGCAGTACTTAAAAAGATGGAGGAAAAAGCTAACTCTTTGCAAACTGTTAAAGATTTCCTGCAAGTACAGCCTCCCAGATTTTGTAAGCACTGGCCCTCTAAGAATTGGTCCTTTCCTGCCTCTTCCAGGCCTTTTCAGTCCAAACCCAGAACCAGCAGAACACCCAGGGTTCAGTCCCAAGGTACTCAGAGGCCTAAGCAGTGGGGGAATCCCACATCCAAAGCTGGGAGTAGTAAGACACCCCCCCTATGGTAAACTGTCACAATGACTTAACTTTAAACCTTCCAAGCCCTGCTCAACTGACTGTTCCTTTAGGGGAGAAGATCGCCCTGCATGCAAAAAACTTGGAACTCATTACCCAAGACAAAAGGGTTTTAAATATAGTTTCCTAAGGATACAGATTTTGCTTCCACTTCTTACCAACCCCAAATGGTTAGCCAGACCTACCCCCAAATCAGTGGGCAGAGGCTCAAAAGCAAGTTCTCTCTCTTCTAAGCATCAGGGCTATTCAACCTGTCCCAGAAGAAGAATGGGGGCAAGATTTCTACTCAAGACTTTTCCTGATACCCAGAAAAGACAATTCCTGGCGTCCTATCCTGGACCTGTCTATCCTAAACACCATTTTGGTAATCCCAAAATTCAAAATGCTAACTCTTCATCAGCTGCTTCCCATGCTAGGCAAAAATGCCTGGTTAGCAACACTGGATTTAAAGGAAGCCTACCTGCACATCCCAATAAGGGAATCTTGCAGAAGATACCTACGCTTCAGAGCAGGCTACATGCACTATCAGTTCTCTGCACTGCCCTTTGGCTTATCTACTGCACCCAGAGTATTCACAAAGTGCCTAGCTCCAGTCATTGCATTTTTCAGGCCAAGAAATATTCAAATATACCCATACCTGGATGATTGTCTAATTCAGACAGAAAGCCAGGACATACTATTAAACCATCTGACATTTGTAAAGAAATTACTAACTTCTCTGCGGTACACCATAAACAAAAAGAAATCGCATCTAGTACCCTGCCAACAAATTGTATTCCTGGGAGCAAGCTTGAATACAACTTCCCAAATGGCCTGCCTCATGCCAGAAAACGAGTTCACTTGACAGCCTACTTCAAAAAACTGGCCACAAAGACTCAGCTATCTGCAAGGAAAATACTGCAAGCCCTGGAGTTCATGGCTTCTTGCATTCTACTAATTCCATGTGCAAGACTGCATATGAGGAAACTACAATGGTATCTAAAAAGCCTATGGTGTCAACATTCTCAGGACCTAGAATCAATGATTCCTATCACACCTTGTCTAAAGATAGAGTTCCTTTGGTGGGCAGAGGCCTTCCACTAAAACAACGGACTGCCATTCACTCTACCCCCTGCCGCCCAAACCCTAACAACAGATGCATCGGACTATGCATGGGGGGCTCACTTGGCAGGGCAGTGCAAATGCACCTGCATATCAATCAAAAAGAAATGTTAGCTGTACAGAATGCTCTGACAGCCTTCAAGGATCACATTCTTCCAGGACAATTATTGGTAAAGATGGACAACACCACTGTTATTTGGTACATAAACAAGCAGGGGGGAACCCACTCATACCCTCTCTGCAGACTAGCCATGACTCTGTGGAACACAGCGTTGAGCTACCAAGTGCATCTACAAGCTCAATTCCTGCCAGGCAAGCTAAATACACTGGCAGACGACCTAAGCAGAAATCTCATGGACCCACACGAGTGGAAACTGGATCCAAAGATATTCAACATTTTGAGAAACAAATGGGGGAGCCCAGAGATAGACCTGTTTGCCTCCCCTCAGAACTACTAATTGGACAAATTCTGCACAAGGACTCCCCACAGACAAACTTGGAAAGTGAATGCCCTGAGCTTCACATGGAAAAACCTATCAGTTTATGCCTTTCCCCCTCTGTCTCTCCTCTCCAAAGTGCTACTAAAGATCAAACAGGACAAACCAAGGACAATACTTATTGCACCAGACTGGCCACGCCAACACTGGTACTCCCTCTTGCACAGTGTGTCACTTCTGGAACCATGGCACCTGCCTCAGATGCCTGCCCTGCTGTCTAGCAGGAGGGCCAGATTCTGCACCCACAGCTTCAAACCCTGAGCCTTGCAGCCTGGCTAATTTGATGATCTCTCCGTTACCATCCCTCAGTAAGCAAGTGATGGATGTCATTCTGGAGGCAAGGAGGTCTAGTACTAGAAAATCCTATGCTGAAAAATGGAAAAAGATTCTGTTCCTGGAACCAAACACAGGGGATGGACACAACAGTGACCAATTTACCACATATTCTTCAATACTTAACTGTGATGCTTCACAAGGGCCTTTCCTTTTCTTCCATCAAAATTCATGCCTCTGCCATTTCAGCTCATTATAATACAGAGCCAGCTCTCTTCTCTCATCCACTGCTGAAGCAATTCCTCAGAGAGGCCAAAAACATAAGACCACCCAGAAGAGCCCCTACTCCAGCCTGAGATCTTAACTTTGTATTGGAAAAGCTCACTCTACCTCCCTTTGAGCCAGCTGCAAATGCAGAGTTGAAATTCCTTTCTTGGAAAACAGCATTCCTTCTAGCAATCACTTCAGCAAGAAGGGTGTCTGAATTACAGGCCCTCATGCCAGTGGAGCCTTTCATCATCTTTCATATGGACAGGGTGTCCCTCAGGACTAATCCCTCCTTTATGCCCAAGGTGGTATCCAGTGTGGCCCTTAATTAGTCCATTCATTTGCCAACCTTCTTTTCTAATCCACAGAACAAAGGGGAATGAATACTGCACTCCTTGGATGTGCACAGACAACCTAGAGGACTAAGCCTCTCAGGAAATCTGAACAGCTGCTGGTTGCATTTGCTGCAGGGGCAGAGGGGAAAGCCATTTCAAAGCAAACCATTTCTAAGTGGATAGGCCATTGCATTCATTTCTGCTATAAGCACCATGGAAAACCTACCCCACAGGCAAGGGAGCCCGCAGGATTTTTTGCAGGGGGTGCAAAACCCAGAGCCCCACACACGCAACCCCACCCTCCCCCCACTGCCCCTCCCCCACGCAGCCCCACCCCCCACGCAGCCCCCCCCCCCATATACACACACAGCCATTCCAGTGTCCCATTACTTGGCTATTTCTCCCCATTTGCCACAGACACTGTTGAAATCTATCAGTATGCATACTGTTTTATGCTTTACTTCTACAATGATTACAGATATTTGGATTTAATTTACAACTTTTATTTCAAATTTTATAGCAGAAACACTGAGGCACGCATTTCACATTTGCTAAACAAAGCAACAGTCTTGCAATGAAAACAGACTTAGCATTAAAACTTCTCTGCTTTTGAAACTCACATTGCTTGAAACAGCATTGAAACCCACATTCAAAGAGAATGCATCTGGGCAGTGGCAGGTTAAGTTTACCTTTGGGCTGTTTTCAAAGCATATCAAATGCACACATTTTTAGGCCCATGCAAAAGTATGGTGATTCATGTTCCTGATAATTGAATTATATCCCTTGTACAACACCTGCACCACCTGTTAGAGTGTATTTTAAATTTACAGTTTTGAACATTTTCCAGTAAGCAGTGAAACAATTCAAAACATATGAACCAGTAATGACAAACTGCCTAGTTCAGAACATTTCAAACATAAAAGGCCACTCAAACTTCTATCATTATAATCCACCGATATTAGTCCATATGCACAATCTCTGCAGTCTGCAGAAGTCATCTGAATTCCACATTAAAAGGATCTGAAACTAATGAAGAGATTGTTGCTATAAAACATAGATGTCAGTGTTTCATCTACAAATGTAGTGCCCATTGCCCTAGAAGAATAAATTGCCTATGTGACGTTAAAAGAAATGGTAAGCTGGTATATTGCAACAGGGAATATGTGACAAGCTGAAAACGAGGTTCATAGTTACTAGGCACCAAAGGGACATACTCAGGACAGGACTGCAGCACCCCAACCCCTTAAAATACACATTTACATGCTGTGGGAGTAGAAGCTACAGCCCTCCGTATCAAGATGTAAGTATGCTACCTGCTGTGCTACTAACACTGCTTTAAAATTCTATACTACAGTGATACCATTTGCTAAACAAAAGAGTTGCATATTTTTACAAACCTAGCATGATGAGCAGCAATAAACTTCTCTTCCCTTGAAGCTCTCAATTCCTTGAAAATAAATTCCACCTGCTAACTCTAAGTAGGTCATTTCAGACACACCCACACACACACACACACACACACACACACACACACACACACACACACACACACACACACACACACACACACACACACACACACACACACACACTTAACCTGTTAGTAAAAGAAATCTGGACAAAGCCTAAAATAAACAGGTACAGATTAAAAATATTGCTCTGATGAACTTATAAAGTTAAGTTGCTAGAATAATAGGATTTGTGTTAGTGAGCATTTTTCTAAAGGATATGACATGTAAAACTGAAAATGTCTGTCACTAATTAGCAACTGCAATCCTTTTCAGGTGGAATATGAGGCAGAAATCTGGACGTTCTGCAAAAACCTGGATAGCTGATACACACCCCTACCTGTCAATCTCATCTCATAGCACAAGTAATGTGTAAGGCCCAAAACTGGGAACACATTGAGAAAGTTGCTAGAATAAAAGGATTTGTGTTAGAATGCATTTTCTGAATGATATGAAGTCTGAAACGGAAATGCACGTCATTATTTATTAACTTTAATGGTTAGCTCATCATCCCAGTGATTTGTATCAAAAAAAAAAAAAAAAGATTTTTATGAGGAACAGACTAAAAATATAAAGCAGAAATCTGGACACTGAAAATCTGTACATTTGACAGGTATGACACACATAAATCTCCCTACCTACCTTGTAGTATCTCCTTATAAAGTGGATAGATGGATAGAGCAAATCTTTTGGGTTTCTAGCATCGTGACAGGAATGTACTGCATTCCTAAATCAAAGTACGATTAAAGTTCATGAAATCAGTACTGTGTCAATCTTTGATGTCTGCCAAAGTGCTCTTCAGAGTACCTGCAATGAATGTGCCCAGTAATGACTCCTCAGTCCTCCTGCAATTCGTATGGAGTTACATGCATTGGTAACATGTCTAAATATGAATGTATATTCTTTTTTAATAAGACCCATTGCTCCTACTACTACTGAACTGCCTGGGTATCTTTCTTCCACACTGCTCTCATTTCTGCCTGCAAATCCTGATATAGTATGAGTCTGACTTTGTGTCTCTCTGTACATAACACACTGTAGTCAGTGGGTGTGAAGAGTTCAATGATCAATGCTACTTTTGTCTTCTTCTCTTGGACCACTAATATCTGGTTTTCTAGCATCTGTCTTTTGAGCTGTTGGTAATGGAGGATGATCCCATGTGATGTAGGCTTTAGCATTTTCTATGATGCTTAAATTGCAGCTCATGTTTCCAGTGTTTTTCAGCCACTTCAGTACCATAATGTTTGCACAATGTCCGGTGCAACAGTCTTGCCACATTATTATGCTTGCCAGTATACAGTGTCCTTCTACCGTTAGTATGTTGCAACCATCAACGAGGTGTTCAACTTCAACTGTTTCCAGTTCTGTTTTACAAAACCTACATTTGTCTGTTTCTCCCACATGTGCAATGGACATTGTAAACCAATGTGTACATGATAGTCCACTATCTTGTGCCGCCAATATTGACCTTTCATCTCTTGGTTTGAATTCACCTCGCCTTGACCATTCATGCTTTTGTTCCTGATTAGCATGAGGTTCTTCCAGAAGTGTTCTATACTTGCAACTATATTTATGCATTTTCCACATTTTTTGTCTTCTCAATTGGTCCATCACCTTGTATTCTTTTGTTTCTTGGTACATTCAGTTGCTGCCCACTTTTTATCTACTTCTGTTCTGATTTCCATTCCTGCTTGATGCTGATATGCTTCTGCAAGCCTAAGCAGGGAAAAGCAGAGAAGTCATGTATCTTAGATTTATTCTCATTTTTCAAAACTTTCACTACATTTGTGAGGTCAGCAGATGTGCGGAGTCCCATGATTGCAGATCTGTACATGTAATCAATTTCAAGGAGGAATATCCCTTCTTCAGAATGTGGAAAATATATAATCTTGGTATGCACTGATTTTTTTATAAATCATTTGGTGAGTATGAAGCATCCTTGTTTTCCTATATAATCTATGCAACACATTGAGGTCTGTCAAACACACAAAATTAAGTTAGGACAGGAAGAGCAAATTGGTTTATAGCTCGGATTGTGTTCCTAGATGTAAATGCTGTTTTCAGGATTAATTTAAGTCATGTAAAGTATTCCTTAGTAAATCTGATTTGCATTTGCTCATGTTTTATTGTTGATCGTTTATCAGTTCCCATTCCCAAATATTTGTACACTCCCTCTTGCTGAAGTTGTTTTATATCACATTCTTGTACCAAACTGATGTTTTCTTGGTGCTGCAGTTTTCCTGCTTTAAAGGTTTGTTTTGCACATTTATCAAGACTAAATGACACTCTTATATCGTCTGACTTGCAGTTGTGCTTTCAGTTCCTCCTCTGATGAGCTATACAGTTTTAAATCACTGACAAAGAGAAGATGAGAGGACTTTACACACTGTTGCTTTCTAGGAGCCAAATTATAGGGCAAAACAGAGTAGCAGCAGTTACAGAGTCACCCTGGAGTATTCCCCATTGAAGTTTTATCCTTGAAATAATAATTTGTCCTTCATCATGGCTTAATTGCAAAGTGCTCTGCCACTGTTTCATGGTCACTGTCATGTAATCGATCAGTGTAAAGTGTACGTTATACATTTTAAAGTGCTCTTTTATACATGAATGTGTGATACTATCAAATGTTTTTGTAGTCAAGCCATGCTGTACTTAGATTCTTGCCTGTTTTACAATTCTCCACTATGACTTTAACAATAAATGATCCTTTATTCCATATGACTTTCTTTTACTGCCCTTTTGTTCTATTGCCATAATTGAGCTTTCTTCTAAATGACTATAAACTCAGTCAGCATAAATTCCAGTGTATAGTTTATACAGTGTCAGGAGGCAAGTTATTGGCCTATCATTTTCAGGGACGTTTGCAGGTTCAGGCTTAAGTAGGAGCATTTTTTCTCATTAGCTAGGTTGGTGTCTGTTCCAGGTGCGCATATAAACGGTTTACTCATGGCTTTATCTGCTAGTGATCTTGATTCTTGCCTTACTGAGATTGTCATTCCTAATGTGGTCTATTTCAATGAGACTGTTGATATGTTGTTCAGCCTTTACCAAGTTGAACAGATTGCAACATCTGGGCAATGGGCTCAAGAACTGTTGAGTAATTTGCAATAATGGAATGAGAAATAAGAAATGTGCATGAAGAGCAAGCATTGAGTAACATACTGTATGTGCATTTTGTCTGGTTTCACTGACAGTGCTCTTCTGAAGATCAGCCAGGCAGTCAAATATTTTATCAAACTTCTGACTAAACACATGAATGGATTTATATTTCTCGGTCCATCATGTCTCCACAGAAGAGGTATATTTGATACCGATGCTCATCATTTTGGACTGTCACAGAAAAAAAATGAATCTTGATAACATCAACAGCACTACATATTTCAGGACCATCATTCAGATCACACTGACTATCCACTGTTCTGTGCTTCTCAGACTAAACCTTGTAAAGGCTGCTTTTGGATACTTTTCACGAATCTTTGCTTGAACACTGGATGCTTGCCATTATGAAGCAGCCATCATAGCCTTGTCCGAGTAACTTGTCCAAGTCTAGGCCGTACTTTGTATCAAATGTCATTGTCAATGAATGCGTAGTGTGTGCATCTTTCACAAAAATGTGAACAAAACCAATAGTTATTCTAATCATGTTTCAAAACTTTCAGTATGTTGAGTCTTGTGAGGTCAGATGTGTGCATCCCAGGATTGCAGATCTGTACATGTAATCAATTTCAAGGAGGCCCGTCCCTCCTTCAGAAGGGGGGATATATAATGTTGGTACACACTGATTTTTTTATAAATCATTTGGATAGCATGAAGCATCCTTTTTGTTTTCCTGTTTAATCTATCCAACACATTTTGGGGCCGATCATCTCACAACTGTAATTTGGGAGAGAAAGAACAAATTGAGTTACAGCTTGAATTTTGTTCCTAGAGGTCAATGCTGTTTTCAGGATTAATTTAAGTGTTCCAAAATACTCCTTACCAAGTTTTATTTGCATTTGTTCATGTTTTATTGATCCTTCATCTATTGCCAAATAGTTATATACTCCCTCTTGCTCAAGTTCTTTCATATCACATTCTTGTCCAAAACTGATGTTTTCTTGATGCTGCAATTGTCCTGCTTTGAAGGTTACCTTTGCACACGTATCAAGACCAAATGGTCATGTCATTCTGTTATCATCTGAAAAAGTTTTGACAACTTGCCGTTGTGTTTTCAGGTCTTCCTATGATAAGCTATATAGTTTTGCATCATCGACAAAGAGAAGATGAGAGGTCTTTACACTGTGGTGTCACTGACAGTCACCCCAGAATTCCCCCCATTTAATTTTTATCCCTGGAATAATAATTTGTCCTTTATCATAGCTTAATTGCAAAGAGGTCTGCCACTGTTTCATCATCATCATCACTGTAATGTAGTTGATCAGTGTAATGTGTATGTTACATTTTTAAGCACTCTTGTCCTTGAATGTGTGGGATACTATCAGATGCTTTTTTGAAGTCAGTCCATGCCCTACTTAGATTCTTGCCTCTTTTACAGTTCTCTAGTATGACTTTAACAAATGATCCTTTGTTCCATATGACCTTCTGTATTGCTCATTTGTTCTACTGCCATAATTGAGTTTTCTTCTAAATGACTATAAACTCTGTTAGCATCAGTTCCGGTGCAGAGTTTATACATCGTCGGAAACAAGGCAAGTTATTGGTTTAGGGTAGCATGCAAGTTCACTGTTAAGTAGGAGCATTGTTTTTCCTCCTCTTAGTTCGGTTGGTGTCTGTTCGGGGTGCGTATATACATAGTTCTTACTCGTGGATAAATCTTCGTGCAAAGATGTTAATACTTTTAGGCAGAAGTTACGTACTGCATCTGGGCCTGGGGTTTTCCAATTATAGGATTTGACTTTGTGTTAATCTCTCTGGCTGTTAAGTCATCCCATTTCATACCTTGTCCCTTTAAACTTGTTATTCTTTTACTTCTATCCATTTAGCATCTTTGTTATGTTGCGCAGGATCTTCGTAAGTACTTCTCCAAAATGTATCTGTTTCTTTTGTCAATTCCTTTCACCTCATTTCCAAATTCTCTGTAAAAAATTGTTGGGTCATCAATAAATTGCTTATTTTGTACTTTTCCCTTATATTTATCTGTGTATCTTCTAACTTATTCTTCCTGTGCTGAGATTTTTACTTTATTTGCAATAGTACATGATACATCCTAAGCTGTTCTAATACTGTGCACTGCCTTTATCACATCTATCTTTGTAAGTATTTTTGTAAATCTGTTCCCTGTTCTATAGTCAGTGACACGGTGACAACCCCTGTCTCAGTTGCTTTATAGATATTTGCTTCCATGATGGCATTCAATTTCTCACCTTCCTTTCTCTCACTACCCTGTGTTCTTGTGGCTCAAAAACTTTATCAGTTATCAAATTAGCTGCATAGTAATGTATAGCCTGTTTACTTCTGTTATATCGCATGAATCTCTATGGACAGTCCTAATTACTTGTTTCACTTGTTTTATCAAACTTCTAACTTTCTGGCTTTTACTAACCTTCTGAAGTCTGTTTTCATAATGTATCTTAATAATGTCTCTCTCTACCAAATCAAGCAACTCTTAGTTCATTTTCTTCTAAACTGAGGACACATTTTTTGTTTTCCATTTGCAGTGAGCATTCTATACAAAGTTCTATAGCATCTTCCTGTGGCACACTGTTTCATCCCATGTCATTGCTCTGACATATGGGAACTCATTGGCCTATCAGTATCACTCCTCAACATTGACTGCACACTTTCCACAGTTTCAGTTTCCTGTTCCTTCTGTTGCTGTCCAGCTTCAAGTGAACATTTATACGGGTTTCCTGTGAAAACTCCTAAATATATTCATATGGCATTGGCATGTGTGACCAGTTGCTTCCCGTTCCATTGGTTTCCACTTAAATTGGATATCCATCGATCTATCTTGTGATTTGTGATGCTTTCTGAATTAGATTTTCTACACTGAATCATTCACTTTGCAGGTACTCCATAACCTCAGTTTCTACTGCTATAACTTTTCCGTTACTGTCTCCTTTTCTGCCTTTTCTATTTGTCTTTGTATTTTTCATATTGTCAAGTTTTCGATCTCCAGATTCCTTTCTCTGTATGTGTCTTCAGATATCATTGCTGCTGTTCTTTTTGTATTGATTAGTTTTGCTTTCTCCTTTGCATAGAAATTACACCATATTAAATCTCTTTTCTTTCCCATGTCCATATTTCTTCTTCATATGTCTCCTGATCTTCCTGTTTCTCCTTACTTTGGGAACTTGTTACATCATGCTGTGATGTAACCGGTGTTGTGTGTTAGACCTACACCAAATCCTTCACTTTCCAGGCACTCCATAACTTAAACTTCTATTTTGTTTTTTTAATTCTACTTTATTAATCTTATTTTCTACATTCCCTCTGTGACTTTTATTGTGAAATGTTGCATATCTGGATGTCTTCGCCTGTATTTCTCTTTGAATATCTTTGGGGCTGCCTTCTTTATACTGATTAATTTGGCTTTCCCCTTTGCATGAATATTGTACCATATCAAATCTCTTTTTCCCCATGTCTATATTTCTTTTTTTTTACACTTTTCAAAAAGTTCTAGGTTTTGTTATTTATATATTCATACCTCCTCGGATGCTCCTTTTTTCAAACTGATCAAAGTTTCTTGGTCTATACATACAGTTTTTCACACATCTGTTGTAGTAATTAAGACACATTTTTATTTGAGGCTTCTGACAGTTTCATTCCTGTAATGTCTGTCATCTTTTTATATACCTTGTGTCTGGAAATTCTGGGCTATTTACATAATAGTAACAATACATCATTTCCTTCTTATCCTTAATAGTTCACTGTATCGTCTTTATGGCTCTTCTTTGGCCTATCAGTTTTTGTGATTTTTGTGGACTGCTACTTTTACAACAGGGAGGCCATCCTTCTTGCTTTGTGCATTTGTTCCAGATTCTGGATATAATTTTACCACCTAAAGGCATCTTTTAAAAGTCAACATCCATCAAGTGCATAAATCCAAAAACTATGTGGACCACCTCCAAGCCTTGCCACTCTTCTTGGTGTCAAAGGCTACTGAGGATAGATTTGTGCTACACGTGCATAACCTCATAGTCCTGTCAAAACTCCTGCAAATTCATAATTGCAATGAGGGCATAAACACTCGCTCAACAGGTGTCAATCTGTACTGCAACATAAATGTGGGAAGGACAGATGTGTATCAACTAGACTCCCTCTTCTTTGGAATGATCTTCCTCTCCACATAAAGCAAAGTAGACCTCTTACTGTACTTAACCGTAATCTGGATGGATAACCCCAATTTCATTCCTGATTTTAGTAGCCTTGTCCCTCTTACACAGGAACATCCTGTTAGTATTCAGCTTGCCTCGGGGTTAATAAAATGTGAGATATACAAGTGGAATGCTGTGATAGATTTCCAAAGATCCTTACGGATCAACAGACTAACAAGTACCTATGTGAACTAGTCTTGTTATTGTGCTATACTGTGCATTTCTGAACATAATTTCGTACATGCCTTGACCTTTGTGACAACAAAAAGGGCCCAATTAAACTTCTTGGTGAACCAACATAAATAATTACAAATCCTTTTATTGCAGTCTGTAATACTTTTGAAGTCCAGGGAGTCACCACTCTCTGCTGTAGTGAACTCCTTCCTCTTATCACTCCACTTAACTTTTGCGGCTTAAGTGGATATCATGGTTTGATCTGCTTCTACCTGTATTGTGGATCCGGTTCTAAGATACTGCATCAGAACAAGGATTTGTCAATTTTCAGTAAAAATCTCCCTACGCTAACAGCCTTAAAAAGATTTCACTAACTCTGTTTTATTTACTGTCTTTATGCTGCTGCTGCTCTGTACATGTGTGATTCATGTTTAATTTTCAGTATTTTCATTATCCATGGGTACTGCAGTATCCTTTGCTTGTGCTGCTTGAAATCACCTCATCATCTGTGGATTTCCAGTATGAAATAAGACCAATGGAACTGTAGTATCAAACTCATTTGTTTAGAAATTATACATTTTGTGGGTAACTGCAATTAAAAAGAAAAAAAAAAAACACTGAATGAACTACACGGTCAGTTTAGGCCAATGACTCCTGTGGCACAAATATAAATTGTAAGCATTTGCTGTGGGTGCCAAAAGCATCAATAACTTTACTGATGAACTGTTTCTTATCACGAATGACACGTTCATAATGAGCACGAATCATGCACAGTGCTGAAAGTCTATCATCAGTCATTGTACACCTTAACCAGGTGTTGACCGTCTCAGAGTGCTGAACGATCATTCAATGGTGCAGGTTGTGGCTGGTAAGATCAACACAATCAGAACTGCTTGCTTAACAGCAGGAAAGAAATCACAGTGTTGCAACAAGTCAAAGTCCACTGTTTTGGCTATATCTGGAACCTTCGTATGCCAATAGTCGAACCAGTTCATCATCTCTAATTCCAAATTGTCGATATGATATAGTTCGTTACTGACTGCAATTTGTTTTCGGAATTCTTCATGTTCTAGGTTTTGCATCATTTTAGGATGCAGATAAAATAAGTTGAACTGAGCAGTGTTACTGCTGGAAAAGTGAGATGTCAGTGAAGAAACTAATGAGTCAAGATGGGGAATATAAATACTTGTTCTGTAATAACTCTCAAAATCCACGGCTACTGTGTTTGCTCGGTGTGTTTGTCGACTGCAAATCCTTGGCAACACTAACTCAATACCAAGTTTATATGCTATTGATCTTACCTTACTGAGAATGTCATTCCTAAAGTGCTCTTCAGCATGGTTACGGTGCTCCTTGAATATTTCAATGAGTCTGTTGATGTGTTGTTGAGCCTTTATTATATCAAGTTGAACAGACTGCAACATCTGGGCAACGGGATCAAGAACTGATGAGTAATTTGCAATAATGAAGAGAGAAATAAGAAACGTGCATGAAGAGCAAGCACTAAGTAATATATGTACATTTTGTCTGGTTTCACCAGCAGTGATCTTCTGAAGATCAGCGAGGCACTCAAATATTTTCTTAAAGTTTTGACTAAACACACGAATGGATTTATATTTCTCAGTCCATTGTGTCTCACACAGAAGAGGTATATTTGGTACCAATGCTCTTCGTTTTGGACTGTCATGAAAAAAAATTAATAATCTTCTTGATAACACCAACAGCACTACGTATTTCAGGAACATCATTCAGATCATTGACTACAAGGTTTAGTCTGTGAGATGCGCAGTGGATAAAGGCTGCTTTTGGATACTTTTCATGAATCTTTGCCTGAACACCATTCTGGATGCTTGCCATTATGGAGCAGCCATCATAGCCTTGTCCGAGTAATTTTTCCAAGTCTAGACCATACTTTATGCATTCACTGACAATGACATTTGATACAGACTGTGCATCTCTCGCAACAATGGGAACAAAACCCATAAACTCTTCTTGAATACAATCACTATCAACAAACCGAATGCTCAATGACAACTGCTCAATGCCCGAGATATCTGCAGTTTCATCTGCCAATACACTAAATCCAACTGCCCTACACGCTGCACAATCTCCTTTCGAAGTACGTGTTCGCATTCTGCCAACAACTCATTTTGCACCCTATGGGATGTGTACCGAGCATTTCCTGCAGCTGTTTCACTGTGCTGTTTTAATATTGTGTTGCCAGCTTCAATACAAAAATCTAATAAGTCACAGAAATTTCCACCTGCGCCTTCTTTTCCATGGAGAGGAATGTCATGGGTTGCACAGTAAATAATGGTAGATAAAATTGGTTCCAATTTCTTTCGGTTCTCTGCAATTTGTTTTTCTACTGCTGCATCTAGCTGTGGAATAACAGCTGTTTCTGGCTTCTGTCATGTACAAGAAAAATTGGCAGCATCTTCAGTAGAACCTTTGTGCCATGATGACTGCATGTGATTTCTTGCAGACTCATTGAAGGCATTAGATTTTGTGCACACACTAGTGATGAAGCTGCCTTGCATCCCACGGTGAACTGACTGAGGAAATAATACACAAGTTAAGTAGAGTGGGCCTTTCAAGAGAGGAGAATATGCGAGCCACGGTGAATACTGAGACAACCAGCTATATCTGAACGATCGCTTCTTGTCTGATGCATCAGCTTTGAAGTTGTAATTCTCTGGAGGGATGTATGGTTGTGTCAGTAACCTGAATTTCATGAAGTCATCAATTCTGTCTGATCGAATGTAACAGCCAATATCAGTTTCTGCACATACACTTTGTGGGGTCTCTCGCTGTTCCCCAAACACAGCAGGGACAGCACCTTTCTCGGTACTTTCATCAACAGACCCAGCTAGTTCTGTTACTTCATGTTGCTCGTACCTTGCTTTCTTACTAATCTGTTTGAAAAAATGTTCTAATGTCCTCACTGTGTGCCATCACATACCCTACTTATTCAATAACAGACAACCTAAAGCATCCGATGGGCTAGTGCTACCTTTGTAGTAAATATCTTGCAGCTCTTCTATCAGTGATGGTACTGAACAAAAGAAAAAAAAACTGTCAGATATGGGATTAAAAAATGTTTGATGTGTTTCAACATCACCAATGATTAACAAGTTTCTCATGCTAACCTGGACAACAACAACAAATAAATACATAAAACTAGTTGATTTTTGCTTTTGTACATATTTATGCAAGGAAAACTTAATACTGCAGTAAGTACTATCTGGACAGAAATACATGCTTTATGCACAGTCTTCACAGTTTTCCCAAATAAAGCAAATAAATAGTCCCTGTAGACTATGATGCTTGCAGATGACATTGTGATCTGCAGTGAGAGTAGGGAACAGATGGTTGAGGAGACCCTGGAGAGATGGAGATATGCTCTAGAGAGAAGAGGAATGAAGGTCAGTAGGACTAAGACAGAATATGTGTGTGAATGAGAGGGAGGATAGAGGAATGCTGTGGATGCAGGGAGTACAGTTTGTGAAGGTGGATGAGTTTAAATACTTGGGATCAACAGTTCAGTCTAATGGTGAGGGTGAAAAAGAGTACAGGCAGGGTGGAATGGCTGGAGAGTAGTGTCAGGATTAATTTGTGACAGATGTGTACCAGTAAGAGTGAAAGAGAAGGTCTACAACAGGGTAGTGAGACCAGCTATGTTATATGGGTTGGAGATGGTGGCATTGACAAAAAGGCAGGAGTCAGAGCTGGAGGTGGCAGAACTGAAGATATTAAGATTTGCACTGGGTGTAATGAGGATGGACAGGATTAGGAATCAGTATATTAGAGGGTCAGCCCACATTGGACAGTTTGGAGATAAAGCTAGCGAGAGGTGAGATTGCATTGGTTTGGACATGTGTTAAGCAGGGATGCTGGCTATACTGGGAAAAGGATGCTAAGGATGGAGCTGCCAGGTAAGAGGAAAAAAGAAGAAGGCCTAAGATAAGGTTTATGGATGTGGTGAGAGAGGACATGCAGGTGGTTGGTGCGAGAGCAAGATACAGAGGACAGGAAGACATGGAAACAGATGATCCACTGTGGCGAACCCTAATGGGAACAGCTGAAAGAAGATTATTATTATTTTAAAGTGTTTTAACATTTTGTTCAGTTTAGATGAATCAGTATAGTTGACTGATTTTATCAGGGCAAGCAGTCTATAATCAAGTCAGCAGCGTATTAGCATTTGTTTTGTATGGATAAGAACTGCAATGCAGTTTAAAATATAAAGAACAAAGCTTCAGTCTTAGACTGAGTAAAATAAGACCATAAACATGATTCTAAATCCACATTCAATGAAACTTGAATGCGCGCATTTATAATACATAAATAAACTTTTACATGACAGTAATCATGATTCCCTCCTGATTACAAGTACAACAGTTATTATCTTTGTCATTGAGCTGCACCATTTCAGGTCTTCTGATCTATCAAAGCACCAAGAACCTAGTCATTTGTCAAACTGTTTAAACAGTTGAAGTTTTTATCACGTTAGATAACCACAGAAAATCATTCATAACAAAACACTAAAACAAAGGCCATGTTATACTTCAAATAATTTAAAAAATTCCACAAAATTCAGACCGATTGCTGCCATATCAGGAAAAAAATACTGTTTATTTGCACAATCTGGCTTTCTTTACCTTATGCACCAGTATGCAGGATATATATCTTTCATATATTAGTATCCATAAGGAAAAGTTTTAAGAAATGTGCAGGAATTGCACTTTACCTTTGAGTGAATCAGATCTTCACAGGTACAAATAACACAATTATTGATGGTTTTGCAATACTGCACTCCTGCTAATGTCACACACACTTGTGTTTATGGGGCCATATTTTCATACAATGCCCAAATGAAAAACAATCCATCAACTATGATTCCTCTATGGCTTAATCCACAACAGCCACTCATTTTCCTTTAACCAAACAGGCATAGCTCTCAACTGTTCCTGATTTTGCCTCATATTTTTGGGTCTTTTGCTCAGTCATGTAATATATAGTTTTCTTGCAGATCAGAGAATTGCAGTCACTAAATAATGACACTTTTAAGACGTCATATACTTCTCAGAAAATATATGCTAATATAAAGCCTATTATTCTATCAGCTTTCCAACAGAAATATGTGTAATGCCCACCTATTTTGAGGGCTTTTTCACAATTATGTTTTGTCTTTGTTCAAAGTTCTTGAGCTAACAAGTTGAAAGGGCACACTTTTCCTTTTGCTTGTTACTTCCCAAACCCTGCTAAAAAGTACAATTAGGACAGAAATGGACATACTTAAAATCTACAAAACAAAAAGGTGAGTCCAACGAAACGCAGAAGCCAAAGTAGAATCCAAAAGTAGCTTTACTGCAAACTTGTTAGCGCTTTCGTGTAGTAATATACAAACACTTCTTCAGACAAGTTATTGCATTTACATCCAGGGTATAAGTATACACCACTATTAACACAATTATTTAATCAAATTAAATAAATCAATTAAATCAATTATTCAATTACTTACTTTCAGCCCTAATTTAAGACCAATACCATATTTTTAATACAATTTTAAAAAACAAGTACTGTAATAAAATGAATTTATTAAATAAAAAGCCTAAATTAATTTTAATTCATTAATTCTTAAATGTGTGCTTTTAAGCACTATGAATTATGCCTACATTTTCAAACCACTGCGAGTTCCAAACATTTTTATTAATTTATGTTTATATTCATATATGTTTACCCAACCAACATAAACCACTTATTAAAAATTATTATTTATTAAAAATTAATTGTTTACTAAAAATTTATTACCTTACAAGGGCCCATTTGCTTTAATAAACATTTAATTGAACATGTTTCATTAATCCCGGGGTGGGTGTACGCATTTGTTTTTAGTTGCCACAGCAACTCACATTCTTCTAGTTTTAAATGCCATGGTCCACCCCTGGGATTCATTCTTATTTTCTGCACTACATTAAACAAAAAACTATGATTACTATTTTCTGAGATGTGTTTTGCTAGGGCATTAGACATTATTCCCCTAGAAATTGCGTACGTGTGTTCGTAAATACGTTGTTTCAAATGTCTTTCGGTTTTTCCAAAATAGAACGCAGAACAAACTGTACATGTGGCAAGATATACCACCCCTTGGCTAAGACAGTTACATTTCTCATTGATATAATATTTCACACCTCTAACAGAAAAAGTAGATCCAGTTTTTATATATTTACAATAACCACAATGACCACACTTGAACATACCTTTGTTAACTTTGTATGTTCTAAGGGGAACTTCAAACATTGTTTTCAAGGATGGTGCTTTTCGAAAAATCACTATAGGTTTCTGTCCTATGTTAATGTTAGGACTTAATCCTTGTGTTAACAATTCCCAGTTGTTATTTAAAATGCGTCTAGATTCTGCGCTTAACTCATTAAACTGTGTTGAAAAACTAATATTAAAGTTCATCTGTTCTTCTTGAATGTTTTTAGAAATATCTACAACAGCAGTTTCTACTGTGCTTTCTAATATGCTGTTGTTATCATATGTTTTTAAAATAGGTCCTAACGACCCCATGCGTCTCTTTCTTGTAACTTCACGAATAACTGAGTTTACCAGTTTTCGAGGATACCCTCTATTCAAAAACATAGTAGCCAAAAAATCACATTCTTCTACAAAAGAACTTTCTTCAGAACACATTCTAGACGCACGTACCACTTGGCTCTTAACTACCCCTTTCTTCTGAAAGAAGGGGTGAGAGCTAGTAAAATGTAAGAATGAATTACTATAGTGAGGTTTTCTGTAAATGGTAGTAATAAATTTCATCTTTTCCATGTCCTTTTTAATATTAATGTCTAAAAAATTAATTGATAATTCATCAAAGTGATAAGTAAACTGTAAAAATGGAACAAAAGAATTCATCTCTTCAATTAATCTAATAGCATTACTTTTATTTGTTTTTAAGACCATTAGTATGTCGTCTTGGTATCGTTTATACCAGACGACTAAATCCTTGAATGTTTTTTGTGGGAATAAATAGGTGTGTTCCCAAAAGGCCATAACTGAATTCGCAAATGCCCCCCCACAGGGGGAACCCAATTGCCACACCTGTTAACTGGAGGTACAACTCATTTTTAAACATAAAGAAATTATTTTTCAATACCAATTCCAGTAAGCATATAATTAAGTCGATGTCAGCACCTGGAAGGTGCTTGTTTAATAGAAAGTCCCTAACCCATTCTGCACCTACTTCTTGCGGGATTGCTGTATATAGGTCCTTGACATCTGCTTTCAAGAACACTAAATCAGCGTCAAATGGAATACTATTTAAATTTTCAAGAACAAACCAAGAGTCCTTGCAAATTTGTAATTCGGTTTTAAGGACCTCTTTTAGTTTGTTATCCACCCACTTAGCGCAAGAGTAGGTTATAGACTGGCGTCCATCAATTATGGGCCTAAATGGGGGGTTTTGAATATTCTTGTGTAGTTTAGGTACCCCGAAGATGACAGGAATCATAGAGGCTGGCATAGTTAAGTACTGAAATAACTGAGTGCTAATACTGCCTTCGATAAATAAATCGCTTAAGGAATCTTTTATTTTCTGATAAGACTGGTTGAATTCGTTCCTTGAGACTTGTATATAGTTATCAGTTGATAACATTTCTTTTATCAGTGCCTCATAGTCATCCTCGTACATCAGTACCACCCCCCCCCCACCTTTATCGGGTTTCATTACCCGTATGTTGTGTGCCCTTACTAAGTCAATCAAATTATACATCTCTACATTAGAATGTTTATGTTGAAAAAACTCTTTATTTAGGGCCCTTAGATGGATTTCAGTTACTCTTTCAAATACAAGTAAATTGTTATCTAATGGTGGGTTGTATGTGCTTGCAACTCGTTGTTTGGAACTCGCAGTGGTTTGAAAATGTAGGCATAATTCATAGTACTTAAAAGCACACATTTAAGAATTAATGAATTAAAATTAATTTAGGCTTTTTATTTAATAAATTCATTTTATTATAGTACTTGTTTTTTAAAATTGTATTAAAAATATGGTATTGGTCTTAAATTAGGGCTGAAAGTAAATAATTGAATAATTGATTTAATTGATTTATTTAATTTGATTAAATAATTGTGTTAATAGTGGTGTATACTTATACCCTGGATGTAAATGCAATAACTTGTCTGAAGAAGTGTTTGTATATTACTACACGAAAGCGCTAACAAGTTTGCAGTAAAGCTACTTTTGGATTCTACTTTGGCTTCTGCGTTTCGTTGGACTCACCTTTTTGTTTTGTTGGTTTATTTAACTTTCATACTTAAAATCTACACAGCCACCTGCAATAGTTACCAGGCTATTGACAAATCAAATTATGGTGTTGCTTAATATTGATCAAATAAATCTGAAAAGATGTCTGAATTTATTTGATCAGTCTGTAACACAAACATATTGAAGGAACAGAAAAGTTAAAACACTTTTTTCAAACAATTCACAAGTTTTAAAACGGAAAAATAAATACAGCCAGCCATATGTCACTTGCCATGAAGGAGGGTAAAACGTCTAACTTCTAACTCACAGACTATGACAAAAAATCATCACACACCATTTATACAGTGGCATAATTGTAATAATCGATGGCACTGTGCTGTGTGTTATGGTGGTATTTACTCACTCTGGTGCAGAGTATTTAGTATCCCACACACCCACAGATTATTGTTTGAATATTTACCATATACAAATGATCTATTTAAGTGACAGCTGTCTTCATTTGTCTGTCACTCCGATGCAGGTAGCACTATGTCATTTTAAATACCAAAATAACTTTGAAAATACAATTCTTAAACTAGGATGAAAAAAATCAATCTTATATCACAACCCATTCACCAAGGATTTACTGAAATTACTTGGCAGTGCCACAATAAACTCATATTTTACATAAGCAAATACAATTTTCCCACACATTTACTAACACTTTTTTCAGGGGCTTCAGTTTCTGGCAGATAAATATTAGTTTCATCAACCTCAGTATGTCACGTTCCACCCAGAGATTTAGAAATATGTAGTAATTAGTAAATTAATACTTAGGGCAGCCTAGACAAAATGCAATGAAATCTTTACCCTTTTCAGTTCTAACACATGGCAAACAAAAACAACACATCAGAAGTGAGACTAATGTAAATGTATGTCACTAACTCACTATAACTATTTACACATCCCCACATCTTAATTTCTATGTGGTTTTACTTCTACACATTTGAACTGAAACTGGGAATAAGAAAAATGAAGTGAAGCAGCCTAAACAAAAAGCAAGCATTGGTTGGAGGTCGGGATTGAACCCTGCACCTTCTGAATGGAGTTCAAAAACATTATGCCAACTCTAACTGAATAAAGTGATATATATTTGTACAACTTCCTACAATAAGAAATAATTAGAAAATAATATTTGGCATATGAAAATTTAATAGAATACAAATTGAATTATACTCCTTTAAATGTTTAATGTATGTAGCCCTAAACATTGAAGATCCTAAAATAAAAATCTGCTTTTCAATACAAAAAGCCATATTTCATGAATCATGATGGCATATGATATGCAGATCACATACACACTCCATCTAACGTGCGCCGCTTTTACATTTTGGCACCAAACTGGAAACCAGGAGGATTCAATTAAAAAAAAAAAAAAAAATAGCCGAGCATCTCCATCGTCGACCATCACATCCATGATGCGAATGCCTGACATGTCATCTGCTGAAGAACCTTGAAAGAGCTCCTCTTGGAGTCAGCCAGTCAGGAGTAGGCCAGGAGCTTCTTTCAAGGTTGTTTGGTAGGCCTCGTGTCAGGCATCACATTGTGGATGAGATGGTTGAAGGAGAAGCTGTTAGCCGCAGATTCTGTCTGCAGTCTGCACAGGCAAGAAGCATGGCATGAGACTGGGAACAGGGAGGGCAGGGGCACTGACTGGACACCAGGGGAAAACACTGGACACACACACACTCGCGAGTCACGTCAGCTCACTCGACTCCATCCATCTCAACTGAAGTGCGCCATTTTGGTGCCAAGTTGGCCTGGCTGGAAGTGTATAAAAAAAAAATTGACTCAGAAGTCAGGACTGGAGTTTCTTTCTTGGTTCTTCTCTTCTCAGTTCCTTCCAACTCAACCCAGAACCACCTACCTTAAATTCAGTCGGGACTCAGGAGTCTGCCTCCTCTCTTGATGAGTACACTAGTCTAGGTACTAGTAGGGAGGCTCTTCTTTCTTCGTCCAACCCAGTCAAACTGACACCTACTTTCAGTTCCTTCATCAAATGCAGCACACCAGACTCTGCCACATGAGCACGATACTCCTTCTCACTGTGTCTGTGGTCGACTACATGTGATAACGTACGTGATCTTATCTTCTACTTCTAACGGTTGTAGAGAGATGCTATTCAAGGAGGAAATTGAGGCTGTCATCATGTGACTGTACCACCTCCAATAACATCTCCTCTCTGACTCTGAATGATGCAGGCTTTACAAATAAAAAAAAAAAGCTGAAAGTTTTCAGAAATGATGTTTTGCCACACCAGATAGCTTAAAAAATTAAAATAAATAAATAAATAAATAAAAACGATGTTCAATGATGTTTTGCTCTGGTAGCTTATGAAGATCCAGGGGGGTGCAAGTGCACTCCCTTGCACCTGCCTGTGAGCGCCCTTACCCACAGGGGATAAGACTACATTCAACCAGGGCTGCATCTACCTCTACAGCCTTTCTCAGGAGTGTCCCTACCAGGGACATCCTAGAAGCTGCTACCTGGAATTCTGTACATACCTTCATCAAGCATTACCACTTACCAATTTTTTCTAAATCTAGAGCCGGTTTTGCCACTGCAGTCTTGCAGGGCCTTATAGCTGGTCCTAATGCTATCTAATTGCCTCCTCCCTTTCTTAGCTTTCGGAATCTACCCAAATGTAATGACTGCAGCAGTGAAACATGAAGAACATAGTACAGTTGTGTACACTTAGCATAAATGTAGATGTTCGAGTGTATTCGCTGTTGCAGTCCTGGTTACCCTCCCTCCAACCCCCTGACTTTTATTGACTATACCTCTATTCTTGCTTACTGTGCTTAAAGCTTTCTGGTGTATTTGCTTTTTTGTTGGAGGTGTAACCTTATATATACATAATTGCTTCCCATTATGGGGGCACCTGACATCTGGGGCAAGAAAAAATGATGTAATGGTGTCGGCTGCATGCTTTATACCCCTGACTACCAGATGTCATGGAAGATGAGACAACAACCGACGCAGGACCCAATACTTTGTTAATCAGGCCGACTGAGGGCTACCTGCAAGCAGATAACCCAAATGTAATTACTGAAACAGTGAATACACTCGAACATCTACATTTATGGTAGGTGTACACAACTGTACTTCTTCTTATTCCCAGTCTCCACACAAAGTCCCGACATTCTAACACATATTTACATTTTGCATGATTGCCTTTATCCCCCTAACTTTCTTGTACCAGGGCTTCCAAATATACAAATAGTAATGTTTTCCAATAATATGTTACACCACAGTGTTATATTCTCTTCAAAATTATTTACATTTATTTTCCAGCATAATATCTTTTCTACTAAATTTTAAAGTCTTCATTTATATCTTGTTTTTCTTTCCTTTTAAATCTTTGCAATGATTCCAGTCTTCTTCTGTATTTAGACCTCAATACTTTGTTTAGTAAACTTTTATTTATCTTCCTTCATACATTTCAGGACCCTTTACAAATTTAAAGAGGCAGCATATAGGATTGGGTTAATCTAGCCTAAGCCTTCTTCTCCTTTATTATAAGTTAATGTACCTCTCTTCACTGGGATAAGCCGTGAACCCCAAATAAAAGCAAAAATTGTTGCATATAATTACTTTTCATATGTTAATGGTAAACCAAAAACACTTGCCAGATACATAATTTTTGCCATTAATATCAAATTTATCAAATGTATCTTTAAATGAACTCCAAAATGTACATGTTTCTTATCACTTCTGTCATATTTCTCTATTGAACTTCTATACCCTGAAACATAACCATAAAACCGCTATCTCATGAAAGATTAAACTCAGTTCCTGCTATTTCTCCATTGTATCGCAATCCTTTACTTTTTTCTTGTTTAAACACAATCCTATTATACTTAGACTGTTGTTCAAACTATCTAATACTTTCTCCATTCCTTTCATACCTTTGGACACAACTGGCATGTTATCCACATATGATAAAATAATGATTATTTCAATACCTTCCTGATTTATATAATACACATATTTAAATTCGTGGTGTATGTCTTTACTATTACATTCATTAAAAATGTAACTATTGTACTGCTCAAAGGGAATCCTTGTCTTATCCCATTTTTTTATGATTATATTCTCACTTAACCATCTATTTACTAAAACATTTATCATGTTATACTTATAAGCAGTAACACACATATTTGCTATATTTTCACTTATATTATAAAATCAAAAACTTCCCATAATTTACAATGTTGTATAGTATCAAGTGCTTTCTTTATGTCACCTATCATTATTTTTACATTTTCCTTTCTATTTATGTTCTCATCCACTAACTCCTTAATTATCATTAGTAATTACTGACAACCCCTGCCTCTTATACTATATATCATTACATGTATGACCTTGTTAATTTTAGCCTCTAGTCTTTTCTGAATTGTCTTCATGAAAACTGTAGTCTGTATTAATCATTACCACTGGCTCCAATTCGTTATATCATACTTATCTCCTTTCTTCCATATAAATGTCATTACCCCTCTACATAATTCTTTGTATTTAAATTCTTAGTTTAACCATTCATTTAATACCCATAAAAAACGTTTCTTCTGACATATTTCCAAATTTTTATACATTTGATATTTGTGACCATCAGGTCCTGCGGCTGATTCCAGGTTAACTATTCCTAATATTTTCTTCAATTCTTCCAAACATATTACTCTTTTTATCTGTTCATCAACTTGTGGGGAAAATACCTTTAAGTCCCATCACTCCATTTTGGATGAGCATTTTTCTTGAAAAATCTCCTTTACATATTCTATCACCACTTCCATTATTTTTCTTATCTATTCTGCAATGTATCTGTTTTATCTTTAAGTTCTCTCATTACTGTATAATCTTCTTTAACTAAGCCATTTAAATAAGTAACTATCTCCTCCTCTTTCTTTTCTTGCAAAAAATACTTTTGCTTATACAAGTCATTGATTTTTTCCTGATTTCATACACGCAGTTCCTTTTCTTTAGAAAAACCTCCCCTATTGCTCTTTTCTGAAGTAGAATATAACTCTCCACTTTTTTCATATTATTTTCCTTATTTTCTTTTCTTACATCTAACTCCCATTGTACATAACATTTCATTTCATTTCAACTCTCCACTTTTTTCATATTATTTTCCTTATTTTCTTTTCTTACATCTAACTCCCATTGTACATAACATTTCATATATATTTTTTGTTAAAGGCTATCCACCATTCTGACCAACCCAGATAACATTTTCTCATAGCCATATGATCTTTCCAAAATCACTTCACTAAGAGTTCCTTTCTCATCCCATTTTGCTATATTTACTTATTTTATCCCTTTTCATATCTTTATATATCCCTCATATCTTTTTATTTTTATCCAGAAAGCCAAAGGATCTGAAAATCCTATTTCGAATGCGCATTCCTTAGTTATTCTATCCCTTGAAACAGCAAAAAATAATCTATTTCTGTTTTGTACTCTCCTCTTTTATAAGTCCACCCATTAAATCTCCATAAATATAATTTACCATATCATATTACTTCTAATGGTTTATTTAAGTCACTTCCCTTTTTCTTTCAATTTCTTAAGTCACAGTTAAAATCACTTACTACTATAATGTCCATGTTTATAGCTACATAATCTAAAATATTCTGGAACATATTTTCTCTATCCTTTTTATTAACATATGCATAATTGCTGTCATCCTATATACCTGCTCTCACCATCTTATATTTGAAACTGTTGTTCTTCCCATCTCTACCAATGTCACATCTAATATTATTACTATTTTCTTCAATAATATTCCTATTTCCAGACATATATCTTTTCCTAGATTCCAGACAACATTACTTCTCCATAATTACTCAGTTTTTAATCATTCTGTTATAGTCAAACATCTTATATCTTCTAAAACTATTATACCTGTATCATACTTCTTGTGCCATTCTAAAATGCCGATCCTTCTTGTTAAACTTTTCAACCTATTTACATTTACTGCTGCTACTTTAAATGTATCTCTTTGAAAGTCACTCATAATAAATTTAGTACAATTTTATTTCATAATAAATTTAGTACAATTGTATTTTATTTTGCTTTTTCTTACTCTTTTGCTTATTGAATTCTTTTTACCTTTTCTATAGTCCAGTTAATATCATCTTCATCACTTATTTCTGAACCTTCTCCTATTTGTTTTTCTTTTACTCCTTATGTTATTGTCTTTGTTCTCTACATTTGTTAATAACATTTTCCAGAATTTTGCTCTCGTGTATCATTTATTGTTGTGCAATACACACTTCCTTACCCTCGTCTTTTCTCCCTTCTTTACAATCCATCCATAAATGACATGTTTTATCACATCTATAACATTTCAATTCATATTTTCTTGCATCATGGCACCACGCATATAACATTTTTGTTTATCACGGTCATTAAATTGTATGACTTTACACAATAAAAACATGTCTTACATTGACCCCAGTACCTTACAATACCTTTCCCCTTCAATATTTATCACATTTGGAATATACACTGTGATGATGTGAGGTAGTGCCAGCAAAGCCAAAGAGAGTAGGGCAGTGCATGTATAACATATGCCAGCATAGCTAGCTGGAGTTTGTAAAGAATTATAGGTTCATAGGTTCATAGGTTCATAGGTTCGTACTAGGCTATCTGCCCTAGGGCATTTATAAGCCTAGCCAGAGTGTATGTGGCTTACACCACCCCTTAGGATGAGAATACTACGCCCTTTTAGGGTTTAGTTTACTATGCCTCTGTCTAGTAGTGACAAAGAGATGACCCCCGGGGTAAACCTACGATCTCCCATCCACTCGTCGAGATTTCTCTTGAATAGAGTCAGTGAGGGGCTCTGCCTAACATGGACTGGGATTCTGTTCCAGAGTGTAGGGAGCCTCTGGGTTATGAATCTGTCCCTCCAGCACATTCTATTTATTTCTGTGTTGAGGTTTAAGTCACTTGTTCTCGTGGCTCTGATGGATTTGGATTTTCTGAGGTGGAGCATGTCCATTAATTCAGGATTGGACATGGCCTTGTACGTCAGGCACAGATCACCTCTGAGTAGGCGGTATGCGACTGAATAGAGCTGGAGTTTTTTCAGTCGGGCAGCATATGACATATGTTTAAGACCCTTTATCCTCTTGGTGAGGAACTTTTGGGGTCTTTCCAACTGCTGCAGGTGTCGGGTGAGATACATCCCAAATGGGGCATTGTACTCAATCATTGGCCTGATAAGAGAAGAGTACAGGGGCACAATGACCTCTCTTGATCGAGATGTGAAACTCTTCATGATAAGGTGGGCAATATAGAAGGTCTTCCTAACCACTTTGGCAATGTGAGTGTCAAATGAGAGGTTACTGTCAACCTGGGTCCCTAGGTCCCTGATTACCTCTTCTGTACTTAATGGATTACCGCCTATGTGGTAATTTGTCGGTACCTTGTTTTTCCCAAAGGGTATGACTATACATTTTTTGGCGTTTAGCTTAAGGCCATGGCTCTGGCACCAATTATCCCTTTCTATGAGGCCTCTCTGAAGGATGTTTGTGTCCGCTGGAGTATCAATTATGGCGCCCAGTTTGCAGTCATCTGCGAACTTTGTCAGCCACAATCCTCCTATGTTTGCCTGTACCTCGGAAAAATAAATGCCGAACAAGAGGGGTCCCAGGACTGAGCCCTGTGGGTCATTGCTTGTGACTGGCTTAGAGTCTGACATAGCTCCAGCAACTCTGACCCTGTGGGTTCTGTCCTTGAGCCAGTTTGCAACCCATCTTGTGACATATGGGTTTACATTTAAGCTGGTGAGTTTGTCTATGATGCCCGAGTGGGGTATTGTGTCAAAGGCTTTTGCAAGGTCAAGGTAGGCTGTGTGAACTGCCTTACCCTCATCAATGGCCTTAGTGACTGTTTCAGAAAAGTCGACCAAGTTCAGAAGGCAGGATCTGCCCTTGACAAAGCCAAATTGGGTAGGATCCAATGTCTGTAAGTCCCCAATGTCTTTGTTTATGAGTTCCATAATGATCCTCTCCATAGCTTTGCAGACCAGGCTCGTCAGGCTTATGGGGCGGTAATTTCCAGGGTCCGTAGAAGCACCGCCTTTGTGAAGTGGGACCACTGTTGCCGTACGCCACTCTTTGGGTATGTATCCTGTGGTAAGGCTAAGATTAAACAGCAGCCTTATGTGTGGGTTTAGTTCCTCTTGGAGTTCATGTAGCACACAGCCCGGGACACCATCCGGTCCCATTGATGCTGTGTTTTTAGCTTTAGAGAGGGTGGCTCTCACCTGGGCATCTGAGATGTTAGGGAGGCTACACTCTGCTGGGATAGTTATTTCTCCTTTTGGGGGGGGAGGAGAAATTTGCACTGAACCTGTCTGCCAGAATGTTGGCAATGTCAGTGGGTTCAGTGTATTTTGTGTCATTTTGGACTAACTCTGAGCATATCTGGGAGTTTCCACCCAGGTTTCTAACATAGCTAAAGAAGGCCTTGTGATTGTCTTTTGTGTCATTTGCGATTTTTCTCTCAAAGTTGGCCTTGGATGATTTTATGAGTGATCGTAGTTTTTTGCTAGTACTGATCAGAGATGCCTTTCCTTTTAGGGATTTTGCTCCGTCATGTAGTAGCTTCCTCCTTCTGTTGTAAAGTTTGTTTATGGCTGGGGTCCACCAGACCGGTCGCCTGCCTTTGGGGAATGGGTCTTGGTTTTATTTGGGATTGCATGATCCATGCATTCTTGAAGGTGCCCATAGAAGGCATTTGCAAGGGATTCAGCAGTGTGGGTTGTGGTTTCCACTGGCCCAGGGGCCTTGAAAGATACCACTTCAGTCTTAAGAAGTGTGAAGTTTGCTTTTGAGAAGTTCTTCACTGTGGTCTTTTGTGCAGGGGGTGGGGGGCGGGATGTGGATTTCCAGTGAGATTAATTTATGGTCTGATCTTACCAAAGAGGGATGTACTTCCGGTGTGGAGCATTTTGTCCCCATGTTTGTGATGATCAGGTCTAGTATATTGTCTCCTCTTGTGGGAATGGTGACTAGTTGTTCCATTGCATTTGAGTTTATGAATTCTAAGAACCTTTGGGCTAGAGTGTTGGGGCTTGAGTAATGTTCCCAGTCTATGTTTGGGTAGTTGAAGTCTCCCAAAATGATGGTATTTGGAGAGACATTCATACTCTCTAGTGTCTTCAGGAAGGCTGTGTGGGGTTCCTGAGTTTGAGAGGGTGGTCTGTAGCATGCTACAAACTGTATGGCAGTTTTGCCTATGGTTAGTTGCACCTGGATAGTCTCCGATGCTTCGTGCGTTGCCACTAACCTGGAGGTGTGGGTATCTTTGATGAAAATGGATACTCCCCCTCCTTTTGTGGTTCTGTCCAAGTTTTGGGGCCGGAAAGCATGATATGAGGTAAAACCTGATAGTGCTGGGGTGCTCTCAGGAGCCTTGAACCAGGTTTCAGTCACTGCACAGACATCGATGTTCTCCATACTGAGAAGGGCTTCGAGGGCGTGCATCTTGAGGTTTAGACTTCTGGCATTGAGCAGTATTACCCTTAGTTTTTTTCCACTTCTGTTTTCTAGGGAGGTAGGTTTGTCATTTGAGCCTTGCCTAAAAAAGGCACTATGGGGGTGGCAAGAGCCTTGGCCAATATCCGGAAGCCCAGGGGTGACAGGTGCAAACCATCCCTTGCGAAGCAGCATGGCTTGTCAAGCATGTCATCCCAAGCAGACAGACACTGGATCCCCTTAGAATGACACCAGTAATTAAGCCAATTGTTAAAACTGATCATTTTGTCTTTGTACTGTGGCATCATTCTTGGTGAGGGTAAGATGCTGCTCAGGGTCAGGGTCATACCGGCCAGGGCTACATAATCAGAGAGCTCCTCTATGTCTCTTTTCATGTAATCCAGGGAGGTACGTCTCAGGTCATTTACACCTGCATGTACAATGACTGAGTCATATTTGTACTTGCTGTGGAGTGACCTGAGTGCTTGTGTTATGTGGCGGATTCTAGCTCCCGACAGGCAGCTTACTGTGACCCTCTCCTTGTTCAGTCTGGTGAGCGGGATGTCAGTGTGCCTGACTATGGAGTCACCTATTACAAGTGTGTCTGGCATGTTGTTTGGCCTTAAGGGCTGTGACTGTTTAGCACACTGACTTTGTGAACTATGTGTTGCATTTGCTATGTCTTGAGGTGGTGGTTGCTTGGGTGTCTGCTTTGGAGGCCTCTGTTGTTTTGGTAGATTTTTAATCAGCGCTCCAGTATGTTTTTGTGTGTTTATGTGTTTGGTTTGCAGTTGTGATAGTTCTATGTGAGACTGGGTTTGTGGTGTGCGTGGTTACCTTCTCCTCCTGACTGGTCTTGCCAGTACTGAATTGAGAGAGCTCAGCCTCCAGTTTGGCTATATAGTTGCATCTCTCGCATATATTTGTATTTGTTGGGAGGAGGAGAGGGTTGTCTGTGTACATGAGGCAATTGTAACATTACCTCAAGATTCCCAGATTCACCAGCTGAACAGGAGAGGATGCTAGCAACTGACCCTTCGACATGCTAGAAATAGTGAAAAAGATTGCTGTGTAACTGAGTCAGAAAGGACCTATAGGGAAATGGGTACTCAACAGAATTTAGGTGAATGAAGTACTTTTCGTTTGTTTAAGAGTGCTCCACCTGTATACAAAATGCTTTAGGAGCAAGTGCTGAGCTTTTCAGATAGAGTACAGGTTGTTTAGATTGCAAGTAGAACAGTTCTAAGGGAAAAATTGAAGAGCAGACTTGGCAGAGCCAGAAAAAGTTTAACCAAGTTTAACCTTGTTTAACCGGCGCTGCGCTATGCTCACGACCGCGCAAAGCCATGCAAAGGCAGATTTTAAGCAGTGAACTACAAAAGAGCTAGGAATGGTCCCAAACAACCAATTACTAACAGCTTCTTGTGCTGAGGTCACTTCCCCCAAGGATAGGTAGGCTGCTCAAGGCTCCCCACTCCCACTGGTGAGCAAAGAAACTTCCTTTTATCCAAGTAAGGTAATGGACAACACAGGAACTACACCACAGCCCAGAATACAGCAATGCCTGTATACTGGTCTAAACTAGTCGAAAAGGCGGGAAAACAAGGATTATTTTTGTTTTTGTTTTTTGCAGAAATACACAGAAAATGCAGAGACAGTGATAAATTAGTTACACAGGCTAGCACACTTTAGTGGGCAGCCTCCACAGTTCAATTAAACAAACAAACAAGCAAACTTTCGACTAAATTTGACTAAATGTAACTTTAAGTGCAATTTTTAAAATAAATGCAGTAATCAGTAAAAAGACAGTTCAGGCTAGTTTAAAGTAAGCAGCAGAAGCTATTTTCAGTAAAAAAAAAGCAAAGATACTTAAATCCAGAAAGTAGTCGCTTTTTCGAGTTCCTTGCTGCTAGGACCACTCTGTAAACCCACGTGGAGCTTGTCTGAGCAGTATAGCCAGAAAAAAATGCCCAGAGGCGGATTTTAAGCAGTGAACTACAAAAGAGCTAGGAATGGTCCCAAACAACCAATTACTAACAGCTTCTTGTGCTGAGGTCACTTGCGGGAAGGATAGGTAGGCTGCTCAAGGCTCCCCACTCCCACTGGTGAGCAAAGAAACTTCCTTTTATCCAAGTAAGGTAATGGACAACACAGGAACTACACCACAGCCCAGAATACAGCAATGCCTGTATACTGGTCTAAACTAGTTGAAAAAGGCGGAAAACAAGGATTATTTTTTTGTTTTTTTTTTTTGCAGAAATACACAGAAAATGCAGAGACAGTGATAAATTAGCTACACAGGCTAGCACACTTTAGTGGGCAGCCTCCACAGTTCAATTAAACAAACAAACAAGCAAACTTTCGACTAAATTCGACTAAATGTAACTTTAAGTGCAATTTTTAAAATAAATGCAGTAATCAGTAAAAAAACAGTTCAGGCTAGTTTAAAGTAAGCAGCAGAAGCTATTTTCAGTGAAAAAAAAGCAAAGATACTTAAATCCAGAAAGTAGTCGCTTTTTCGAGTTCCTAGCTGCTATATGTCATTTGACTATTACACTAATTTGTACAGATGTTTGTCTTAAAAACGCATTAGCTGCTTGTGTTAAAAATGCATCGCGCATGTCCTGCTGGACAGGAAAGAAATATACATGTATGTCAGACTATATTATTGTGACTGATTAAATGTACATGTTTAACAGAGGATACTAGAAAGGAAGTGTTTAAGCTCAGCCCAGCTAACCTTAAGAAAAAAATAACTGAAATTAAATGAGTTGGTTTAGACCATAAACATTTCATCTTACAGGTCTGAATGCAGCCAGGGGCACAATGTCTGGAATGGAATCTTGCTCTTATTGTCCTTAGTGGTAAACTGATTGCTAACCTAGGGTGCCAGAAAATGGCTGGTTAGTCTATGCAGAAAGGATGGAAGGTTTGTAATTGTATTACAGCTTCCAGATGCTGTATTATGCTTTTAGCTAAAGCTCTAGGTGTGATCCTGGCTCAAGTTTCTAGTGAGGAGGATAGGGTCCATATTAGATCACCAAACGTTTAGGTAAGCGAACGGTGATTAATTAACCCCATGTAAGTGAAAAATTACAAAACCAAACTGTCAGAACAGCAATTTTTTTCCAAGGGAAAAAAATTGCTGTTCCAACAAAAAAAATAAAACAGTAAGCACATTAAAACATGAGATTAAGTGGGGGGCTTTGCCCCCCACACCCTCCCTGCTTAAATATACCAACTCTGAGACCGCAATACAGTGCCAAAAATGGCAAAGTACCGAAGAGGCCAAGCAAATTCTTTCCCAGGGAAAGAATTCGGTTACATGCCGCTTCGATACTTTGCAGTTTTGGTTTGTCAGTTTGACCAAGACGCATTAGAAAACATGCGTCTTCGGTCTGCTGATAGGAACCCAGAGGATAGTGTGGAAACTACAGATTCAGGTGACCAGATGTGATGTCATTCCATAGCCAGCACTGTAATTATATTTAGGTACTAGTGAGAGATCTCACTCACAACATAGCACATTATTATTGGACCTGATACCAAGACACTCATTCACTTCATCTTGCCTTGCTCTAGAAAGTAAGTAGGGACAGTAATTCTTCAGTGAGTTAGGAAAATATAGTAGAATAGCTAAGTATTGCTTTTCTGTATCTGTCTGAACCTTTCCTTCTGTGTTGTTTTGTATATTTCCTGTGAATTGAAACTCTGGTTTAAAAACACAGCATTTATTGTATTTTCTGCCTATCTGAAAAAAAAAACTTGAAAAAAATACTCTTGTTTTCCATACTTTCCTAATAGTTTGTTCCAGTGATCAGATTTGCTGATCCCTGGGCTTTGTCTTGGTTCCTGTGTTTCTCCATTTTCCTTGTTTGGTCAAGGGGTAGTTTCTTTACTCACTAGTGGGAGTAGGGAGTACTGAGCTGCCTGTTTGTCCTCAGAGGAGTGGTTTAAGGCAGTAACTTGTAGTTTATTGGCCATTTTGGGTCATTTCCTGTCTTTTCCAGCCCCTGCTATAAAGCACGCTTTGGCGGGCTTTTCTGGCTATAGAGAACTCAGCACAGCTCCTCGTGGTGTCCAGCAGAGTTCCTAGAGCAGCAGAGACCAGAAAAGACAAACTTTCCAGATTCTAAGTATATTTTTCTGCATTTTTGACTTTATAAGCCTTTCGATTGCTATTTCTGCCTGTTTTATTCTGCTATTACCTGTTTTTACTGTTTTTAATAGCTTGAATTGTTTGTTGCACTTGCTTGTTTAAGTTTTGCTTAAAAGTTAAACAACAGGCTAATACACTCAAGTGTACTAGCTTTTGATAGCATTTAGTCATAAAACACAGCATTTATTGTATTTTCTGCCTATCTGAAAAAAAAAACTTGAAAAAAAAAAAAAAAAAAATACTCTTGTTTTCCATACTTTCCTAATAGTTGTTCCAGTGATCAGATTTGCTGATCCCTGGGCTTTGTCTTGGTTCCTGTGTTTCTCCATTTTCCTTGTTTGGTCAAGGGGTAGTTTCTTTACTCACTAGTGGGAGTAGGGAGTACTGAGCTGCCTGTTTGTCCTCAGAGGAGTGGTTTAAGGCAGTAACTTGTAGTTTATTGGCCATTTTGGGTCATTTCCTGTCTTTTCCAGCCCCCTGCTATAAAGCACGCTTTAGCGATGAAGCTGGAGTTGCCACTGTTGCACACTAGGGCAGCGCCGGTTAAGCAGTTTTAAACTATTCGGGCTACCTAAAGTCCACTCTTCAAATTTTCCCTTAAAACTACCTTCCTCGAACTATACTACTGATCTAATCAGCGTATCCTATAACTAAAACGATCATCTCTACTTGACTCCAAGTAGACTATTCTCTATCTGTTAAACCTAGCACTTGCTCCTACAGTACTTATTACCTTGATACGGCACTCTTATAGATAGCACCCCAAAAAGGCAAACCCCCATTTCTCGGTCACCCACGTCCCCCGGAATCTCTTTTAAAGTTTTTTTGTCTAGTCCTTCTAGCATGTCGAGGGATCCGTTGCTAGTGTCCTCTCCTGCTCAGCTGGTGAACCTGGGAATATTGAGGCAATGTTACAATTGCCTCATGTACACAGACAACCCTCTCCTCCTCCCACAAAACACAAATACATGCGAGAGATGCAACTATATGGCCAAACTGGAGGCTGAGCTCTCTCAACATAGGACTGGCAAGACCAGTCAGGAGGAGAAGGTTACCACACACACTATAGACCCAGTCTCACATAGTACCATCACAACCTCAAATCATACACATAAACACACAAAGACATACTTGGAGGCTCTGATCAAAAATCTACCAAAACAGCAGAGGCCACCAAAGCAGACACCCAAACAACCACCACCTCAGAACACAACACCTGCAACACATAGACCTCACAGTCAGAGTGTCAAACAGTCACAGCCCTTAAGGCCAAACACAATGCCAGACACACTAGTCATTGGTGACTCCATAGTCAGACACACTGACGTCCCGCTCACCAGACTGAGTAAGGAGAAGGTCACAGTAAGCTGCCTGTCGGGTGCTATAATCCGCCACATAACGCAAGCACTCAGGTCTCTCAACAGCAGGTACAAATACGACTCAGTCATTGTCCACGCTGGTGTAAACGACCTGAGACATACCTCCTTGGACTACATGAAAAGAGACATTAAGGAGCTCTCTGATTATGTAGCCCAGGCAGGTATGACCCTGACCTTGAGCAGTATCCTACCTTCACCAAGAATGATGCCACAATACAGAGACAAGATGATCAGCTTTAACAATTGGCTTAAACTCTGGTGTCATTCAAAGGGGATCCAATGTCTGTCTGCCTGGGATGACATGCTGGACAAGCCACGCTGCTTCGCAAGGGACGGCTTGCACCTGTCACCCTGGGATTCGGATATTGGCAAAGGCTCTTGCCACCCCATAGTGCCTTTTTAGGCAAGGCTCAAATTCTAAACCTACCACCCTAGAACACAAAAAGGAAAAAACTAAGGGTAATGCTGCTCAATGCCAGAAGTCTAAATCTCAAAATGCACGCACTCGAGGCCCTTCTCAGTATGGAGAACATCGATGTCTGTGCTGTGACAGAAACCTGGTTCAAGGCTCCTGAGAGCACCCCAGCACTATCAGGTTTTACCTCATATCATGCGTTCCGGCCCCAAAATCTGGACAATACCAAGAAAGGAGGGGGGTATCCATATTCATCAAGGACACCCACAACTCAAGACTGGTGGCAACGCACGATGCATCGGAGACCATCCAGGTGCAATTAACCATAGGCAAGACTGCTCTGCAAATTGTAACATGTTACAGGCCACCCTCACAAACTCAGGAACCTCACATGGACTTCCTGAAAACACTAGAGGGGATAAATGTATCACCAAACACCATCATACTAGGTGACTTCAATTACCCTAATATAGACTGGGAACACTACTCAAGCCCAAACACCCTAGCCCAAAAGTTCCTGGAATTCATAAACTCAAATGCCATGGAACAACTAGTCACCATCCCCACAAGAGGAGAAAACATACTTGATCTCATCATCACGAACATGGGAGCACAATGTTCAACACCGGAAGTATACCCCTCACTGGTGAGATCAGATCACAAACTAATCTCACTGGAGGTCCTCATCCCACCCCCACCCGAAATAAAAAAGACCACAGTAAAGAACTTCTCGAAAGCCGACTTCACACTTCTAAAGACTAGTGTGGTCTCCTTTAATTGCCCCCGAGCCGGTGGAAAACAGTACTCAAGCCGCTGAATCACTTACAAATGCCTTCTACCAGCACCTGCAGGACTGCATGGATAAGGCAATCCCAAGCAAAACAAAGACTCTTTGTACCAAAGGCAAGCGTCCAGTCTGGTGGACCCCAGCCATAAACAAACTCTACAACAAAAGGAGGAAGCTACTACAAGATAGAGCAAAATCCTTAAAAGGTAAGACACCCTTGATCACTATAAGTAAAAAACTAAGAGCTCTCATAAAATCATCCAAAGTTAATTTTGAGAGAAAAATAGCTAAAGACTCAAAAGACAATCATAAGGCCTTCTTTAGCTATGTTAGAAACCTGGGAGGAAACTCCCAGATATATTCAGAACTAGTTCAAAATGATGTGAAGATTACTGATCCTACAGACATTGCCAACATACTGGCTGACAGGTTCAGTGCAAACTTCTCCCCCCCCAAAAGGAGAGATATCTATACCAAGCGATTGCAGCCCCCCCAAACATCTCCAACGCCCAAGTGAGAAGTGCTCTCTCCAAAGCAAAAAACACAGCATCCATGGGACCTGATGGTGTCCCCGGCTGTGTGCTCCACGAACTCAATGAGGAATTAAACCCACAGCTAGGACAGCTGTTTAATCATAGTCGTACCTCTGGATACGTCCAGGAGTGGCGCACTGCAACTGTGGTCCCACTTCACAAAGGCGGTGCCTCCACCGACCCTGGAAATTACCGGCCCATTAGCTTGACAAGCCTTATCTGCAAAGCCATGGAGAGGATCATAATGGACCTCATAAATAAAGACATAGGGAACTTGCAGACTTTGGATCCATCCCAGTTTGGCTTTGTCAAAGGCAGATCATGCCTTCTAAACTTGGTTGACTTTTTCGAAACAGTCACCAAAGCCATTGATGAGGGAAAGGCAGTCCATACAGCCTACCTTGATCTGGCGAAGGCCTTCGATACAATACCCCACTCGGGTATCATTGAAAAACTCATCAGCTTAAATGTTAACCCATACATCACAAGATGGGTTGTAAACTGGCTGAGTGACAGAACCCACAGGGTCAGAGTTGCTGGCGCCATGTCATACTCAATGCCTGTCACAAGTGGTGTACCACAGGGCTCAGTCCTGGGCCCACTCTTGTTTGGCATCTACTTTTCCGAAGTACAAGCAAACACAGGAGGGTTATGGCTGACAAAGTTTGCAGATGACTGCAAACTGGGCGCCATAGTAGGAAACACATCTGACACAGATATCCTTCAGAAGGGTCTCACAGAAACAGATAACTGGTGCCAGAGCCATGGCCTAAAGTTAAATGCCAAAAAATGCATAGTCATACCCTTCGGGAAAAACAAGGTTACCCCTAGCTACCAAATAGGTGGCAATCCACTGAGCACAGAAGAAGTTATCAGGGACCTGGGGACCCAGGTTGATAGTAGTCTGTCATTCGACACCCATGTAGCTAAAGTAGTTAGGAAGACCTTCTACATTGCCCACCTTATCATGAAGGGATTCTCATCTAGATCAAGGGAGGTCATAGTCTCCCTATACTCATCACTCATCAGACCAATGATTGAGTACAATGCCCCATTCGGAATGTATCTGACCCGACACTTGCAGCAGCTGGAGAGGCCACAAAAGTTCCTCACCAAAAGGATAAAGGGTCTCAAACATCTGTCCTATGCTGCCCGACTGAAAGAACTCCAGCTCTATTCAGTCGCTTACGGCTTGCTCAGAGGTGACCTTTGCCTAACATACAAGGCCATGTCAAACCCAGATTTGATGAATATGCTTCACCTCAAAAATCTAGATGCGTCAGAGCCACAAGGGCGGGAGACTTAAACCTTGACACGGCTATTAATAGGGCGTGCTGGAGGGATAGATTCATCACCCAAAGACTCCCTATGCTGTGGAACAAAATCCCGGTATATGTGAGGCAGAGCACCTCGCTGGCCTTGTTCAAGAGAAATCTTGACCAATGGATGGGAGATCGCAGATATACCCCAGGGATTACCTCAGTGTCACTGCTCGACAGAGGCACAGCAAAATAATGGGTATAGTTCCCCATACTAAAGGGGTGGCGTAAGCCACAAAACTATGGGCTAGGCTTGTAAATGCCCTCGGGCAGATAGCCTAGTATGAACCTATGAACCTATGAACCTATGGTGTTTATTGTGAATATATATTCAGTATTGTCCTGTTTTTATTTTATTAAATATATTCAAACTTTATGTTGCAGCTGGTCCTTTAGAAAATATTTAATCTTTGAGAGAGCCTATATTTATTTAGTGCCACTGTGGCATCACACTCCTGAAAGCCTTGCATTTGGTTAAAGTACTACCATTTGTACAAGCATTAATTTTACTAAGAGTAATTGGGTACCCTGGTAAGAGCCTTAAAGTTGCTGGCTAGTGGCAGTGAAATAACCTTATAGTCTGAGTGAAGGTAGTACAGCAGGTGAATCTGTGTCAGCCTTTCCCAGGTGTGTGTGTGTGTGTGTGTGTGTGTGTGTGTGTGTGTGTGTGTGTGTGTGTGTGTGAAAATCAAATCTCAAAGAGTGTGTGTGTCAGCTACTTGGATCAGGGACACAGAGCACTGGCTTCTGAAGAAAGAAAGGTGAAGTCTTATTTGGGGCCTGAAGGAGGAAGAAGTCCCAGCCCCAGGACTGGGTGTGCTCCCTGTTTGCTCTCAAGGGACATTGTGCTTGGTGCAGAGAACTGCATCTGAAAATACTGTGTGTATCCATTTTTGTTCTAAGTGATCGTTCCCCACTGGTGTCAGTGGTGAGGATTGAGGCTACTTGATTACTGTCCCAGAGGAGGGACGGCATATGCAGAATAACATAATTTTTCACTTTCAACACAACATTACATTCCCAACCCCCAGTCCATTAACCTCCATTGTCATAAACTTTAGTTACATCCATAATGTCTTGACACATTTTAATCAAATATTTCTTTAAAGTCTCTCTTGCAACATCAGTTCTGAAATGAATATGAACTTTCTTCTTGGTCTCACCTCTTGCTGAACTGAGGTGGGTTACCAAGTAGAACTATGACCTGAGATACCAGATGACTAGAGGCTTCTGAGCTTCCCAAAAACCTGTTGTCTGTTTTTTTTCTTTTTCTTTTTTGCTTTATTATACTATTTACTATACTTTGTATTGTGCTCTGCTTGTTTAATATTGTATTTTAATACTGTAAATTAAACTTCAGTGTCTGTACCGCATTTGTCTGCCTTACTGTGAGTGTTAAATCATATTTTGCTGCTGTTTTTACTGTTTGTAAAGTAATTGTTGCTACTTTTTACTGTTTGCAAAATGTCTGTTCTGTTTGTTCTGTTTTGCCGCCAAGCAGTGTTTTAAATAACTGATTTGTTTGCTATTTAAAATATTCTTTAGTGTCTCCTTGCTATTTATGCTGTTTAAAACATTTTTAGTGTCTTACTGCTGTTTTTCTGCTGTTTAAAACATTTTAGTGTTTCCTGCCTAAATTAGTGAAGGTAATAGCTATACCATAGTCCAGATACAGGTGGACTGCATCTGGGTCTGTTTCTAGTGGCTATTGTATTCTGAACACATTTTCCAAGCCACCTTTGATTGGAAGGGGCCCTTCTGCACCATGTGAGAGAAGTGTACTAACTGGACTCTATCTGGTGAAGAGCGATTGTTCTATGGGCTTGGAGTAAGCACACTCAGTGGTACTTTTGAATTTTTTAATTTTTTTTTAAGTTTTTAGCTTCTGGTGTTTAAGTCCCAAATTTGAGTGGGTTGCTGCTCGTTTGTGTGTCACTCAGCACCACTCACTGCCTCGCAATTGTGCACCATAGCTGAACAGATAATTTCAACATTTTTTCCCTTAGATACAGCTGTAGTACATTAATGTAGTCCTCAACTTTAGTACATTCCTGGTCTAAGAAGTATTGCTAGTGAGCTGTGACCTATTAAACCATCAGCCAAAACCCCTGTCAGAAATACTCATCTACAGAGCACCTTCTAGATCAGTCCTGAAAGCACCCCCTTTGGGATAACAGTTCTTCAAACCTAGCATAATGGGCAGTTGGACTACCATTGTTTCTCCTGGAAAGGCACCCTCCTCAGCCTCAACAGGCAAATAAGACAACATGTCAAATCCTTTAAGGATAACTTTGAGAACAACTTAGCAATCACAGCCAAGGATATCCATAAGGCCTTTTACAGCTGTGTATGTAGCCTAAAAGGTAGGACCCAAGCATGTGCGGAACTAGTGACTAATGGTATCACACACACTGATCCCGCAGAGATAGCAAAGCTGTTAGTAGACAGATTTGGCAAAAATTTCACTCCCTTACCCCTCCAAACTTATCACAGACCTTGCCCCCAACATCCCCGCCACCCTACATATCCAAAGAGTAGGCCATTGAAGCCTTGTTTAAGGCAAAAAAACACAAACTCTATGGGACCACATGGCATCCCAGGCTGTCTTCTAAACAAACTAAAACATGAACTAGCATCACCATCAAGTACCCTATTTAATTGCAACCTAATCACAGGCTTTGTTTCTGTGGAATGAAGAACAGTAACAGTTATTCCCCTCCACAAAGGTGGCTTAGCAACAGACACGTGGAATTATAGACCTATAAGTCTGACCAGCCTCATCTGTAAGGTCATGGAACATATAATCATGGACCTCAAAAATAAAGACATAAGTGACCGCCAAACCTTGGATCTGACCCAATTTGGTTTTGTCAAGGGCAGATCCTGCCTGTTAATCCTGGTGGATGTTTTTAAAAATGTGAGCAGTGCCATCGATGAGGGCAAATCAGTGCACACAGCATTTCTCAACTTGGCAAAAGCCTTTGATACAATCCCACACTTAGGAATTACTGATAAATTTAGCAAACTGAATGTAAACCCCTTTGTTGTAAGATAAGTTGCCAACTGGCTCACAAAGTGGTCACACACTATCAAAGTGGGTGACTCCACATCAACCAGCAGTCCTATCACCATCAGGGTGCCACAGGGGGTGTGCTGGGTCCCCTACTGTTTGTTATATACTTCTCAGAAGTTCAGGCCAAAAGTATGGGGCAGTGGCTGACCAAGTTTGTGGGTGACTGCAAACAGAGAGCAATTATTGCATCCCCAAAGGATGTCAGCCTACTTCAGGAGGGTCTTAAGCAGACCAGTGACTGATGTCTTAGTCATGGTCTCAAACTGAATGCAAATAAATGTATTATTATTCCCTTCAGTATAAACAATGTCCCTTAACACTATCAAATTAGCAACAATACCCTATGTACCTATGAACTGGTAAGAGATCTGGGATTACAAGTAGACTGCAACCTTAACTTTGACCACCATGTGTCTGCTGTGGTAAGGAAGGCTTTCTATGTAGCACACTTGATTAGCAAAGGCATCGCCTCTAGAGCAAAAGAGGTTATAACCCCTCCATACTTGTCACTAACCAGGCCCATAATTGAGTATAACACCCCTTTCGGCATGTACCATACAAAGCACCTGCAGCAACTGGAAAAACCTCAAAGGTTTCTAACTAAGAAGATCAAGGGACACCAGCATGTGCCTTACACAGACTGACTAAAGTCCCTGTCACTATACTCTGTATTGTATAGATTTCTTTGGGGAGACTTATGCCTGGTGTACAGAGCAATCTCCAACACAAACCTAATGAATTTGGTGCACATCTGTAAATCAAACGGGATTAGAGCTACCCATTCCAAGGACTAAATATGGCCTGTCACTTGAATAGGACATGCCGGAGGGACAGATTTGTCTCAGTGATCGTCATGTTTTTGGAATAGGCTGCCAATTCATGTGAAACAGAACACCTCTATGACAGTGTTCAGAAAGAACCTGGATGAGTGGATGGGGCACCATAAATTCATACTGAGTATAGCGCCCACAATCCTCCTGGACATGGGCAGTCTTTACTAAATATAATCCTGCGTATTGACTACTGTATCTCTGGTATTACATTGGGATGAAATGGCTAGGCTTGAAATGACCTCCGGGTCGATAGCCTAGTAACCTCCTATGATCCTATATTTTCCTAGAAGTTTCTCCATTCCTGTCCCAGTTCCAAAGATAATGTCACAAAATGTCCCTTTATTTATATGAATAAATGCCCTTATCTCAACTGGTTTTACACCTAGAGAGGAGGTAACATTGTCGCATATTTTATACCTGTTCATCTCATGTTCTGCTTTACTAAAAATTCTTACTGTAAAGGATTTTTTCTTTCCTGTGGTTGTCTTACTTCATTGCTGGTTTTCTGCTTTTTATTTCTTATCATGTACACATATGTTGTGTTCATATTAATTGTCCATCCTTCCTTACTGGTATCTGCTACTGGATCTTGAAGTCTGTCCATTATGTCTCCCCAAGATAGATCTCTCCCACTCTCTGGTTCACTTTCCACAAGTAGACCTTTCAATAAATCATCCTGCAACCTTCTCACCTGGAGGGGTGTAACAATGCACTCTACTCTCATTTTGATATCCTTGCTAAAAAGTGCTGTTGAAGCAGCCCTTTTGAATCTATGGAAGGCTTGACTGCTTTCCTCACATTGCCTAATACATCTTTCCACTCAACCTCTGTTGTAAAAATGGCACCTCCTTCAGCGATTGATACTCCAGCATCTGTGATCAACGCAGCTTGTTCCCTGGACTTCTCTGTCTGCACATCCATAATATACACACTTTTTTCACTGCTGTTCACACTCCTGATTCTGCCATACTGTTTCCCTGCTTCTCTAGGCTGGCACTGCACCCAGAATGGAAGCAGGAAGTACACTGACCAAATGCATCCTTCCAGCAGCTCTAAACAGAGTACAGGATGTTCCCTGATGCCCTGGCCAAATTCCCCCTAGTAGTATAGATCCCATCACAGGTCTCCCTTGAGAAGAGGCTAATAGCATAATGGGACTAACCTGGTCAACAAAGGATAAATAAAATAAACAAAAGCCTACATGTGGCTAGCAACCCAGTTCTGGCTATATGAAGAAAATGACTAGAGCTGCAATACCTGAAAACTCTAAGCAATTTTGGCATTTTATTAATGTATTTTAAAACTGAATAACAAACCCTGATGCAGAATGTAAGCAAAAAGTGTGCTTGTTTTCATTTTTATTTTTCATTGCACTAATGAGACTGTCCCTAAAGACTGCCAGTAGCTGTAAGCATACAGATAGATAGATAGATAGATAGATAGATAGATAGATAGATAGATAGACAGATGAATATGCAGATAGATAGATAGATGGGCAGAGATATAGGGATAGATAAACATACAGAGATAGATATAGATATGTGACTATAGTTATATTAATTTTCCATTTATATGTTTTATCCAATTCTGATGCATAGGGGAACTAGATTCTATCATTCTACTCAGTGGGTGGAAGGCAGAGAGACCAGTCACAGACAGAATGTGAGTCTTTTTTGTGACACATACAAGCACGCGCATTCATGTGTGCATACGTGTACACACAGACACAGACATTTGACCAGCTATGCCAGGTATGTAAGAAACATTAGAATGTGGAGCGGCATAGTACATGTAAGCAGCCCATGTCCCTGCAAGCATGAATAATAACAATATTGTGACTCCTCTGATCTGAAATATTTTTCAACCAACATAGGACACAACAGGTATGAGGTATATCTCAAATCTCAGACAGCTTCATCATGGACCACATCCTGGCCTGTATGTTACACTATGAACTACAAAACCTATACCTACTACCATCCAACCAAGCATGACATCAGCTATGAAGGGCTATTAGAAGGCAGCAGGACTGTCAGGTATCAGTGAATGCACCTTGCTAAGATTATTGTTGCATTAGCTTTACCTATATGAGTTGTATCTTGCACAGGACGCAACTGCCATCCAATTTCCAAAGCTTCAGGGCACCTTCTACACACCAAACTCAGCCTAAAAAGAGTGGTTTGGGTGACAGACCCTTTGAAGCTTTTCTGACGCTGATTAGTGCTCCTCCTGATGGCTTTCAAGGATCAATGGTCAGCTAATGCATTTCATTACTGAGCGGATAAGTTCCCTTTGGGGGGATAAAGCTTCTGCATTGCATTTACTTTTTATGGCAAAAAAGGAATAATTCCTGGGAAAATATACATTTTAAACAATAAAAAAGTGGTTTTATCGACTGTCACTTGACTTTCAGAAATGTTTAAGCAGGAGCACTGCTCTTTTACTTATGTGGTAAAAATGTTTAATTTAAAATGACTTTTTCTGAATTAAATGTGTTATTTTACTTTTGTGAGCTAGAGTCAGTGTCTAAAACGTTTGTTATTGTTCTTTCTTCTTTTGGTGTAAAACGTTACTTTTTTACTACTGACTTGTTTTACTGACTACTGCTGGCAGGCTTCCATGGGAATCAGGCATCTTTTTTGGCTTTCAGCCATAGAAAGAAGAAAATTGATGAACTATTTATCTCCACAGCAGGCTACTAAACAGCCTCAGCTTCAGATGTCTGACTATGCTGGGTTCATTTCTTGCTCCTCAGACCATTCAGTGGTCAAGTGTCAGTGGCACAAGTGGTAGCACACTCAACTTTGTGCAGGAGGCTGTGGGTTTTATTTTCACAACACGTAAATGGATTGGTGACACTGATTCAGAAACTTTAGGACACAAGATAGAATCTTTCCCTTCACAATCATGTTGTGGTTCAAAATGCTGAACCTCCTTTGTTCCCAATAAAGCAGATAGATTGCATAGAGTTCCTCAGTCTTGGGGGGGGGGGGGTGCTGCACTCCTGAGTATCACCTGCTTGAGTTGGTAGTAGCTCACGTAGATGTAAATTATCCTAGGGCACCTATTAAAAAGACGATGAGTTGCTCTATTATATTAATACTTTTCTAGCTTTCTTTCTTTCTAAAAGAGTAGGGATCCTTTATTTATATACAAAAATAACTTTTATTTACAAAATATTTACATATTTACATATACTTACATATGTCCAGTATATACATATACAAATCTATTTACACATTAGTTTCTTTATACATAAAACCTTCATTTAACCATTCATTCAAAAATTTTAAAACATATTTTTTTGCCAGTCCCTTAAATTTTTATACATTTCATACCCTATTCCATCTGGTCCTGCAGCCAAATCTATATTTACTTGTAATACATTATTTAGCTCATTTAAAGAAATCTCCCTTTCCAACTCTTTAATCTCTTTTTCCATTAACGTTTTTACTTTCCATGTTTTATTCATTACCTTCTTTTTTTCTTTAAACATTTCTTGTACACATTGTCCTACACTATTCATACTCTTTTAGATTCATAGATTCTTGCTAGACTAATGACCCGGGGGGCCTTTCTAAGCCTAGCAAAGTTTTCCCAAAAGAATAATGATGTCCTGTGTCCAAACAGAACATTGAGGGCCAGGCATTTATAAGCTACCTCTGTCCATATGGTACAAGGGAGCCAGCCCCGGTGCAAATTTCCTAGTCCCCATCCACTGGTCTAGGTTGCACTTAAACTAGGTAATAGACAAACTCAGCTTCATGTAAATGGGAAGCCTGTTGCATAGGAGGGGCAGTCTCTAGGACAGATATCTATCACCCCAGCATGTTCTGTTTAAGTCACAGACAAAATTCAGGTCCTAGACCTTGTATTACTCTTTGACTTACGAATATTTAAGAGAGTCATACATGTGAGGTCTGTGGATGCCTTGTAAGCCAAGCATAGCTCACCTCTAAAACTATAGGAAAGAGTTTTAAAGCACTGCATAAGGCAATTACTTTCCTGAACTCTTTCTATTCTCCTTTTACATTTTTTTATTTCTCCCATTGCATTATCATCAACTTTTACTAATCTGCTTATGTAATTCGATACTTCTTGTCTTTTCCCTTGTAAAAAAATCATTGCTTAATGTAAGAATTCTTGTATTTTTTCTTGATTTCTTTCATATAATTCTTTTTGTCAAAATATTTTCTATCGCTATGTTCTAAATATTCAAATGCATTATTATATGTTCTTTTATATTTTTCTTTCTTTACTTTTCTCACATCATATTGCCACTGTAAAAAAAACATTTTTTATATTTTCCTTAAATATCATCCACTATTCAGACCAATTTTATAAAATGTTCTCATAGTAATATGGTATTTCCATAACAGTATTACTAATCTCCTTCCTTCTTCATTCTATGCTTTCTCATTTATCCTTTTTATTTCTTTGCTTATCTTTATATACTCCGTGTTTTCCTTTATCTTTAGCCATATTGCAACATGATCAGAAAATCCTATTTCAACGACCTCCCTTTCTCTTATAACTAAACCTTATAATACTGTAAAATAATCTATATCAGTTCTATACATACCCCTTTTGTAAGTTCATGAATTTTTGTCCCAGATTTCTAACTTTCCACATCTTATAACTTCTAACATTTTTGTTATATCATCTCCTTTCTTTTTATGTGAAGATGAAAATCCCCACAAGGAATGAACTGTGACAGAAACACAAAATGCAGATGAAAAAAGGAGACAGATATCGGCACAGAAGCACGGCTTAGGCAACACAACACAGAAATCTTAATAAAAGTAAGTAAGAGCTTTCTCACCAAAAGGTGCTTCTTCAGACCATGACAAATAAAACCATGTGCAAGCCAATAAAAAGAAATTCAAAACCAATACAGCCAATAAGAAAACATGTATCATTAAAAACTACTACTCACGATAAAACCTAACTGACATCATCTAGGTAAATCCCTGGACTTCAAAAAAGGTCTTAAAGAGACCCTCCAATTCTTGTCTGCTTGGAGCTTGATTATCCAGTGCAGTTCTCTGTTCTCCATGTAATTCCTGAAATCCCCCAAGCATGCATCATGTCTAACAATTTCAATGACCATAAATGTAAATGTGTGTGAACCATCATTCTCTGACACATGCTTCGCTAAGGCATTTCTAGTGTCACCAGTGCATATATTAGATAAATGTTCTCTAATCTAATGCTCTTACCCAATGTGCTTTTACACCCAAAGGAGCTATTAAATTGTCACGTACTTCATACCTGTCCATTTCTTTATTTTCTTTACATTGAATCCTTACCAAGTACTTTCGTTTTTCATTTTCCCCTCCCTTCTTTTCTACTGCCCCATTTTTGCCTTCTATTGCTTTCTCTGCATATGTTTTCTTTTCCATCTCACCAATATTCTTCAGGATTGTCTCTGCATCCTCCTTTTGTATTTTCTCCAGAATGTACCCCAGGAAACATCTCCTTCATGTTCTGGCTCACTCTGCACCACCATTTCTTTATGCAAACCATCCTGCAACTCTCCCAACTAGAGGGCTGTAATTATACATCCACCACTTCCTTCCTCATTTCTAGATAACAGATTACTTTGAAACAATTCCTCAGAATCCTGCACACATTCTCCTGTCTCAATATTTGCTTTCTCATCCATTTTATTCACCACGGCATCATTTCCTTCTCTCTCTCCATGTGCCTCCCTGTTTCTCCAGACCATCTCTACACCCGGAACAGAAACAGGAAGTACTCTTCCAAAATGAGTCCCAGTTCCAGCAATAATGAGTAGGAGAAGTTCATCAATGCCCTGTCCAAATATCCCCTAGCAGTATAAATACCACCTCAGATTTCACATGAAAACAGACCACCAGCCTAATGGAATTTACCTAGTCAACAAAGGATAAATCTATCAAATTCTTGGCTCCCTCTGGTGTAGTCCCTACTGCCACCATGGATTAGGGGTTAGACATGTCCTCTCTGATGGTTGGAGTGCCTTGTTGGTCAAAAGAAGACCACTCTTGTCCATCCTGAGAAAATGGGTGGGGAATACCCTTCTCTCTAGCCATACTTGCTATGCCTATCCCGATGGAGGTTTTTACTGGAAAAAGAGAGTCGGCTTTGTTAGACATTCTGGTCAAAATGAAGCAAAAGCATAGTCATATATCTTCTCCTACCTCAGTCATTTTAGACAAGAGTGATTTATTGGGCTTAGCTAAGGGTTTAGGCTCTTGACCCTTCCAATTTAGTTGTTTCTGGTAAAAAAGGGACTCTCCATTTTCTAAATAGGTTCAGCTTTTTGAACCACAAAATGATTGCTAAGGGAAAGATTCTATCTTGTCTCCTCATGTTTCTAACTGAGATTCTGAGTAGAATAGGTCTTCTGCTAGTCCTCTTGAAGAGTCTGTTTCTTTAAAAGGAATTCCAGAGTGAATTAGTTGTTGTAGTGGAAACATAACAATGTTCCACTGCCCCTGAAGAAGCATTATGTTTTATTGCAAAAAAAAAAATCCAGAAACTTACTCCAATTCCTCCCATTGTTTCTGCATTAGAGGATTTTTGTCACAGTCTTTAACTTGCCTAATAGCCAGCCTGCTTCTTCCAATAAAACAGACAGACTGGATAAAGTTCCTCAGTTTTATAAGTTTTTATACATTCTTCCCAGATCAGACCCAACAGCTACAGCTCTAATGAACCCAGTTGCTGCTAAACAGCTGGTTAATGCCTGTCCCTCTCTGTCTAACAAGAACATGAAAGCTTTGGAGAAATTTGGAAAAAAAGTATATTTTTTCTTCTACAACACTTACCTTTAGACTCCTCAACTATAGAGATCATAGGGATTCCAAGATGGTGGTCATTTGAGTAGCACCCTCTCCACAAGGCTCTGTCACAAATTCAGCCAAAATCTACAATAGCTAGTAATCCAGAGTATAAAAACCTCCTATTGAAGAGCAGTGCATACATTGATACTGGATGTATCTTATTCATCGCTAAAATCTTCAAAAAACAGCATTTCAACATATAATTTATCCTCAGACAGCTAACAGAATGAATTTCCACGTGGAGATTAGAGGCCTGGAGGTTTCAGCACCCAAGCAACAGACAGCGACTACACAAGCAAAGCTTAAACAAGACTGAAGTTTTAAAATGCCTAAGGAAATGGAAGGCATGGATATTCAAACTTCTAAGACAAAACTGTCAGCTATAGCTTCCCCTGAAAAAGAAGCTACAACCAAAAGATAGAAAACTGCTAAGGTGCAACAAGAACAGATAAAAGACAGTCTTAAGCAAAAGGCCGAGAGCACCATTCATATGGAAGACCTGAAAAGTGCCCTTCTGCCATTACAAACTGCAGTGGTACTAGGCTTCTCAGAGCAACTAAACACCTTTGGTAATACAATCAACCAAATAGCTGAAAGATTAGACCTAGTGGAGGATAGATCCAAATCAAATCAGATGGAAATTGCTAAATTAAAATCCGAGCTGAAATCTAAGGGAAACGCTTTAACCGACATGCAAGTGAAAATCCTGGACCTAGAGGCAAGAAGTAGGCGGAACAATCTTATCATCAGAGGTGTGCCAGAAAAGTTTGAGCAAAATCAGTTGCTTTCTACTCTTAAACAGATTTTCAACTCATTACTACAGCCAAGCGACTCACCAACTGACTGTATACTTGAAAGGGCACATCGAGTTCTGTACAAAAATCAAGACACTACATCTCCTAGATCCATTTATGTTAAATTCTTAAACCACCAAGATATGCAAGCTATTCTTTCTGCCTACAAAAAACAAAAACACTTCACATGGAACACTTATAAGATCTCTATTTCCCAGGATTTCCCCCAAGAAATCAAGGAGAAGCTCCGCAGACTTTCTCCATTCTACTCAGATCTCATTAAACGCAATATTAAGTTTCAAATGCGTTTCCCTAATAATGTCCTTCTATTTCAATGAAACTACATTTACCATGTCCTCACCCAAAGAAGCTCATCCTATTTTCCTCAAATGTTTTGGAAAGGCTCCGGAGGCATGTCGACAAGGTTTTCCATCGATTTTCTTTAACCGGAGCTAATTTCAAGCTTTTTGGTACCAAATAACTGTCCCTAATCCAACCGAGCTTATTCCTTTTCAAAATATTTGCTTATTTATTTATACTAGATTCAGCATCAAATTTCAGGTTCCCAGGAATGAAAACACCAAGTTATGGTACACAGGGGCATATATAAGCTGTAACATCGTCTGGTTCCATGAGTTATTATAACACCATCTGGAGAATAACTCGCAGTAACTTCCTCTTGGCCCAGCCATCCGATGATACACTGGAGGATCTATCATTGAATGCCTGACTGAAGCAATCATCTTGTCCTGGTGATCGACAATAGTAAAGTGTTCATAAAAGAAATTTACAACCCTGTCTCTTGATGTCAAAGCTTTTATGTGCGCTTAAAGTTAAAGGTATTTCTATAGTGCAATATTGCTTCTCCGATTTTCAGTGCTTGAGGAAAGTTCCATGATTGCAATGAAGAGGTGGCAGACTTTGTGTCAAAAGCAAACGTACCTTTTCTAAAAGTTTATGGGTAGTAAAAGCAGTTCATGACAATTGTTAACATTTCAGAGCAATAACTGCCTATGGTGTGTTTGCTTATATATTCTAAGGACGCTGTGAGTTTTATAGTTTACTGGTTTAGCTCACATTAGTGCTGAATTAGAATCATACTGGATAGCTGTGGGGGAACCACCGTGAAACCAACAAAGACAGATAATACAGTTTATGTAAAAGTAGTATAAAATAGTGAGAATGGAACAAGGCAGGAAGAACCAAGGGCAAAAAGAAGACAGGATGCAGGAAATCCGAAGTGAATCTTGTGCCTTGACAAATGTAACTGACATTTGAAGTAGTCAGTTTCTACTATACAACCTGCCTTTTATTTCAAGAGGCTCAGTTTTAGATTGTGTTTATAAAAGAAATCTACCCACCAGGTTAACCCCTGGAAAATGCAGAGATGACAAAATATTGAGAGGAATCTCATTATACTAGCAGTTTTTATACCTCAGATTATGGAACTAATATCCCTAATGTCTCATGCAGCTGATGTGTAGCTGCTTAGTGGGGAAAAAGGATGTGTATAACTGGAGACGACAGCAAAATACTGAGATGCTGAGGAATAAGATAATAATCTATCAAGGACTTTTAGCCTGATATTTCTTTATAGTGAATTTATATAGAGTATGTTTGCATGCTTGTTTTTCTCTTTTAAGTTGAAATATTGTTAACTGATCTAATGGGGAAAATATGAGGGCTTCGACTGACTGTGTTGATTAGTGTGAATTTTAAGTGTCCAGATTTGTAAAATATTGCAAAGCCATTGGTCAATACTTGCCTCACACTCAAGTAGTGCCCATTAGAAGAGCAAAGCTGGTTGAACAACGCTTATAGTTCAATTAGACTTTCTCATGCAAAAGAAAAGACTGCGATTGCACAAGCCCTCACAGAGGTTCAAATCTTTTATTATTATTCATTGTATTATACATTTGGTTAATGGGGGACACAGGACCTTGGCTCTGGGAATCCTTCACGATTAGCAGTGATATTGGTCTCCAATAAGTTATTGTGGTTGAAGATATTGGAAACTGATATGTATCCTTGGAGGGTAACTTCACTCGTGAAGGCTTCCTATGGGATTATGCTCCTACATAAGCTTAGCTGTTATTCTCTCTTGTACGGTTTAAATCATTTATCTACATAGGATTATAATCATTTATACTCAGCTAATTATAGGTTCTAGACAGTAGCACATGACTTGAAAAGCTCTGGCACTGTCTGATTTAGATAGCCCTCTTACACTAACACCACAAATAATACTTTACGGGCTACAGGTATGTTGACCGTCTATAGATTAATATCTGGAAGGTTCCAATTTTGTCCTGATGATTATAGCAGGGTAAAGGGCTAATCACAAACTCTGACAAACATATTAGGATCGGCCCCCTCTGTGTGTAAAAAATTTTTGTGTTTTACTCTGCTTTGGGTACTTGGTTAGTGGAAAGTATTTAGTCTTTTATTCTTTCTAATAGAATCGTAAACTCAAAGTCCATGAATAAGATACAATGCTATGATCCAACAAGGTTAAACTAAGTTATGTACTTCTGTGAATGAATACTGTTTTCTTTACAATAGTATATTCTATTATGCAAAATGCCAAACTGCTCTGCCTAGATCTCTTCAAGCATATCCTCTCGATTTGGCCATATTTTTTTAGCCAAGAGCTATGTGGATATGCTAAGAAGGGTACCTGATGACGACATTTGGAATTGTCTTAATGATGTACATAGTATGTAAATATGGTTATTTTATTGTTGTTAACTACCTAATGTTTTCAATGACATGCTTAATTTCCTTTCCTTCCCTTTGTTCTCTCTCAAAATCAGGGGATAAGTGGGTAGGCACAGGGGTAAGTTTGAGATAGTTCAGTGCTGCACTTTCATTTGATTTTACACATTTACCTATCTTGAACACAATTTGTGAGCCACACAACTATTCATCCCTTCCGTTTTTACCCTTTAACTATCAACAGATAAAGCTGAGTTCCTCTTAATTATGGATAAAGGGTGGAAATTAATCTCATGGAATGTGAGAGGGCTTCAGGACAAAAGTAAAATAAATCTTCTAATGCACCTTCTTTTAAAATCAGAAGCTGACGTCTCATTTATTCAAGAGTCACATATGACAGATGATGACTGGATAAATGAGAAGAACAGGAAGTGGATAAAAAACATTATTTCAGCAGGAAACAACTGTAACTCAAAAGGGGTGGCACTTATTACTAAAAACTCATTTAAACCCAGTATTATTCACAAAGGTTCAGACCAGGAGGGTAGATGGTGTTACTTTACATGCCTAATCCCACCCCTTACCAAACCAAAATTGTTCCTAAACCTCTATGGACTATGCTCAGGTCAACAGCAATTTATATTAAAATTTATAACATTCTATTAAATTTCCCAATCCACCACTACTTCATTCTGGGGGGGGGACTAGATTGGAGTAACTGACCCTAGTATTGATCGCTCCAATAAATCCAAAATGTACAATTCACTGGATCTAATCTCAGACTTTGGACTAGTTGACCCTATATCCTTCAGAGATGAATCCCACACTAGCAATTATTACACATACTTCTCCAAATGCCATAACTCGTAGTCACGCATAGACGTATTTCTAATATCTGAAATACTAACTTATTGGCAATTAAAGTATTTAGATGAACCAAGGTTTTTCTCGGATCACTCTAAGATCACCTTGTTGATAAACCTTACACAAAACTCACCTCTACATTATAATGGCTGCAATTGGTCTCTTAATAACAATATGTTACTCAACCCAGCAGTAAAGGAAGAGATAGTATCAGCCCTATTGGAGCTCACCAACGACCCTCGGAACTCAAGTATTCCATATGACATCCGATAGGCAGTGTGTAACGCTACTCTTAGAGGTATATTTATTCAAAAATCCACATACCTTAAAAAAAAAGGAAAGAAAAGGGAAAACTGTCTCTTATCTGATATTAGAGAACTTGATGAAAAACTTCTAGCGAATCATTCTCTAGTAATAGAAAATGAGATGATAAAAAAACAAAGGGAATTATTCAGTCTTCATCAATCCAACTACTCTCTACAGGAACTAAGATTTATCACTAAATATTCCAAATGGATACAATCTCCCTCTAAGGCACTAGCTAGGCTAATTGACAACAAACAGACCTCACCCAGAATAGCCCTGATTAACTACCAAGGTACTCTTTACAAAACGGATGCCCAAATCATTAACACATTTTACCAAATATACTCAAGTATATATGCTAGTTACGAACACCAAACCCCAGCTTCAGAGATTAATGATTACTTCAATAACATCACTTTCCCTAAGTTAAATGAGGAACAGAAAGGAATATTATTGGCCACATTGACCCAACTAGAAATAGTAAAAGCCATCGGTAACTTCAAGTTGGGCAAAGCTCCAGGTCCTGACGGATACTCCCCTGATTTCTATAAAACATTTAAAGATGCCTTAGCACTCATTTTACTCAAGCTATTTAATAGTGTGTCTACTAATGGAATATTGGACCTTTATATTAATCATTCCAATACCATTTTAATCACCCAAAATAACTTGGACAAATCTGACATCAACAACTAGAGGCCAATCTCTCTAATGAATATTGATATAAAAATTTTATCATCCGTGTTAGCTGAAAGACTTAAAAAGGTAATCCCTTTCCTTATTTCTAAAGAACAAGCAGGTTTCATGTCCGACAGACACACCTGGGATAACACTTTAGTAATAGAAACCATGATCAATCTTACCAAGAAAGACAAAAATCCAAAATATGCCATGATTTTGGATGCGTGTAAGGCATTTGATAGGGTTAACTGGAACTTTCTGTTTACTGCACTTTCCTATTACGACATACCCTTTGAGTTCATTAACATTATCAAAACTCTATATAACAGTTCCTATATGCACTTATCAATAGAAAATTCTCAAAACCGATAAAAATCTCAAATGGAACCAGACAAGGGTGTCCCCTATCCCCCCTTCTCTTTAACTTATACTTAGAATCATTCTTCTTATCCATATTACAAAAAACACATCACTCAATTCCCAGAATACTAGATACCAGAATAAGTCTGGCCGCATTTGCAGATGACCTAAACCTATATTTTAAACATCCCCTATCAGACACCAAGAAGCTAATCACCACATTGAATACATTTGCTCATATTTCAAACTATAAAGTTAATCAAGACAAATCCTGTATTTTCCCAATTAACTCCGCAGCTCATAAAGAATACTACTTTCCAGATTCCCCCTTTCATATGGTATACTCCTTTAAATATTTAGGGATTTGCTACAACCACTTTTCACCTTCTATATTACATTCCAACTTAACGAAAGTATGGACAACGATATCCCAAGACATGTCCAGATGGCAGCAGATGAAACTTCCTATGCTATCTAAAGTCTCCATTATTAAGATGAATATCCTTCCTAAAATTCTCTATAACTTTCAAGCATTTCTTTCCTTCATCCCCAATATATTATTCTCTAAAATCCACAAAGCCTTTGCAAAATTAATCTGGTACCCCAAATCAGTAAGAGTATCATATCAAAGACTTACACTCCCAAAAGATAGGGGAGGTCTTGGTCTGCCAGACCTACAACTTTACTATAGAATTTTATATGCCAACAGACTAATTAAAGTTGCTAACTTCAGGCCTAACAACCAAATATGGTCCCCCCTTTGGATTAAAATGTGGTTTAATCAGGCATTAAACAATGACCTCAACCCTAAAGCTCCCCCCTTCATAGGCCCAATAGTCCTTAAAAAATTAAAGATTCATCATATCCTAAAGGAAAAAATAAAATCCTTTCACAAACTATTTAAATCTTTGAATTTGGAAACAGCCCTTATGCTATTCCAGCCTATCCATCTAAACCCCAATCTCAAATTGAATAGAAACATGATTAACTTGATTGATTACCCTCTAATCAAAGAATATACACTATGGGATATCCATAAATATAAAGATCTATCACTCACAAAATTACGGGAATTTTAAACCTATCAAACAAATACACCATTATTCTACGACAATTAAGGGAACCTTTTACCACTCTGCCTTCTGATATCAATTTAGATAGATCAGACATCACTCAAGTCTCTAATTTAAAGGAGATTTTAGCCAATAACAAGAGCATGTTATCCCACACCTATAATCTTACTAGTACAATGATACACCAAGATAAACTAGTATTTGCGGATTACTGGAACCACCATGGACTGAATCTATCAAAAGAACAGAAATTATCTGCCATTAAATCCACTCTTTCTTTCTTCCCTTTTAAAAAACTCATTTATACACAATTTATGATTACCAATAACCTATATTTCACACCCGTCCACTTAAATACATTTAATCTGAATATCTCGTCTGCATGCACATGTTGCTCCTACCCCCAAGCTGACATCTTTCACATAGTATGGTTTTGTAGATACTCAACAAAATGGGATATCACAAATCAACTCTTTCATGGGAGATGGCACTATTACATATCATAAATATTAATATTCCAAAATTAAAATCTCACATTTTAATTACCATCTCTCTATTAGTCAAATTCTACATTACCAAAAATTGGTTGGATCTTACTAAGATGTCATGGAATGGTTTCTGAAACATGGTGATTAAATATATTACTTCGCAAAAACTCTTAATAACTAGGCCTCAGAAACACATCTATTTCTAGAAGTTTTGGAATACTTTATTTGAAATTTTATCTGATAATTAGCATACTATTGAATGGAGAAGGTTCAGATTGAAAGACACCTCCTATATTTGTCTCTTTAACTCTCCCCCTACCCTTTATCACTACATATCTGTTGTGTGGCTCTGTTTTTCTGTTTACTGTTTACAGTTAACAATTTAATTCCTTTCCTCTGCTTGAATACTCTGAACTCAGCTACAATTTTTACCTGCTTACAGGTATATCTCTCACTTATGGTAATTTAGGGATATATCTCCAAGCAGCACTATTGTTTATATTGTATATTAGTGATATTCATCTGTCATCCTGTATTTGAACGTTCATTATTATTTTGTATTTGTTTGCGTTGTATATGTATTGAAAATCAATAAAATCTCTATTTGAAAAAAAAAATTATAGAGATCATATATTAAAGTTAATGCTTGCCTCTTTAGAAAACATTACGAATATTACGACATCTGTCTCCTCTTCTGATGAAAAAATTATTTGGGCAATCTAATTACTTCTGTGTTTCAGGTGGCACTTACAGGGCTGCTACCTCTGGAAATGTTATGAGAAAGTTTGCTGATTTGTGTATTCAAACTCTTTCAGAAAATGTAAAAGGTGAAATTGTGATAGCCTACTGTGGACTGCAAGGTATTCACATTTTCCTTGTCTAGATGACTTGCTTATCTTTGTATTTGTAGAATCTTTTTAGGGTTTGTGAAAAAGACATTTTTTGATGGAAAGGATAACATTTATCAGAATCCAGGTCTCCCATTTTCATTTATAGGTCCAGCCCAGTCTGTAATAACAGATATTTGAGACTTTGCTGGGGGGGGGGGGGGTTCTATGTGGATAAAAGTGCAGGATCTATTAAAAAAACATAAACATAATAAATATGTTGGTGTTTATTAATGCTATCAACTCCCTCTCTCTCTCTATCATCTATGGTCCCTTGGATCACTACAAGTGCTTACAGACAGCACCACAGTGATGTGGTACATAAACAAATAGGGGAGAACTGGATCTTATTCTCTGTGCAGATTAGTCATCGTAGCCTAGGATATAGCTTTTTGAGCATAATGTCACTCCTCAGGCATCTTACATAAGCCAAAGTGAAATTCTATGGCAGGCAAGCCAAGTAGGAACAAGACAAGCTCTCATGCATGGAAACTGAATAAGGAATCTTCCAGAAATGAATCCAGTTGCGAATAACACCTCAAATACATTTTTTTCAAATCCAATCACAACAATCAGTTTTTAATGTGTGCACCAGTATCCCATGCTAGAATTCCTGGATAACAGATCCTTTTCTTTTCCATGAACAGGAATGTTTCTGTTTGCTTTTCCACTCATTCTACTAATATCCAGTGTCATTTTTAAGATTCAGAAGAACCCGGCAAATATTATTTGTGGTAACTCCTTTATGGCCCAGGCAACAGTTTATCTGATGCTGTCATTTTCATTCATTCCTCAACAAATGTTTTGACCTCAGATCTGACTTGGCTGTTTTCATTTAGATTCTTGGATCTGACTTTCAAGCTCCTCCATTTACCCATAATGCCCCTTAATGCCACATTACCTCAGATCTTGTTTGCTGATGTAATGATTCCATCAGGATTTCATTCTCTTGAGCTCCAGCTTGCCTTTGATAAGTTTTCAGAGTAAAAAATAGAATTTATCTCCTTTTCTTTTTAGTATATCACTTCTTTATATAACCCTTCCTCTCTTTACCCCTTCTGGTAGTTTTTCTATTCTTTTTTCTCTACCCTTTAAAGGTATTTATTTTACCATAGTTGGTATTGGCCTTTCTTTACCTTACTTTCAAAGGTAATCTTTGTTATCATTGCTGGTAAACTTTCTTTATACTTGTTTTAAAAAAAGTCTTTTATACTAGCTATCAGTATCTGCTTTACTGTTTATTGCTTATTGTTGGTATGGCTGAAAAGCCTACCAGGTTTAAAAAGTGCACTTCCTGTGAGCATAAGATACCTAATTCTGATGCGCACAGGAAGTGCACTTTTTAAGCCTACCAGGTTTAAAAAGTGCACTTCCTGTGAGCATAAGATACCTGATTCTAATGCCCACAGAGACTGCATTTATTTTTTAGGCCCTTCCCATTTAGAAGTGTCTTGTAAAATCTGTTCTGGATTCAGTTTGAGGGCTATCAGTGACAGACATAATAAGTTGATCCTGATTGGCATTTTTCTTGCTTCTTTTTCTTCCCCAGTTTCTACTTTAGGGGTTCAAACCCACTCCAAAAAGCAGTAATCTTCGGAAACCCAGGGAGCATAGGAAGTGCTCTCCTGCATGATCTCCAAAATCTGCTCTAATCTTGGAACCATCTCCTAAAGTTAATAAAAAGTGTTGGATCTGACACCCTTGTTTCCAACAGTCATAATTTCGAAATCTCCTCAGATCTGGAGTCCCCGTTTTTCTCTGGAGCTGGTGTCTCCTATGCTCAGATCTCCATTTTTACAGGAATTCCTAGAAAGTCATCTTGGCCTCCCTCCACCTCTTCCTTGATCAGGTCCTCTGAAAGACTTTCTGAGGCAGATGTGGACAGGATGATGAAGGAATTCTTTACAGCATAGATCCTGATGGGAGTTTCACTGGCTCTGGAGCCATCAACCACCTTCCCGCTCAATTGTGACTCCTTCACTGATCTGACTTGTAGTTTCAGAGCCATCAGATCCATCAGCACTAAGAATTTAAGGGTCGGATATGAAGATACCACCTTTTTCTTCAACTTTGACTGTTTCCTTGACCCATTCAACACTGATTCCCACTAAGCAGGACGAGTCTCTGAATGAAAGCGTTGGTGCCGGATCTGGGGAGATGACTTCAACTCTGAGATTTTTGGAGCTGTCACTTCCCCTTAGAGCCTTGGCACTGGACAGTTCAGGTCTGACTTACTCCTCAGACTAAAGATCTATGAGGGGTGGAAAATCAACTGAGCTGAGAGCTTAGGCTCTGGTGAGGTTGGTTTCTACTTCTTCTGCTCTCCCTCTGTCTTAAAGTTAGTGGAGAGGGCTTTTTTCCCATCTGAGGGCTTCTATGATGCTCGCATTCTCAGATTCTATCCCTGTTCCTCCATTGGATTTGAGCTGTAAGCCTCGTCACCCTACTCTACAGGGACAGCCAGGCCTTAAGAGCTCCAAGGCAGTTCCTACTCAACAACTTCCTGTTTCTTCTGATACTTGTCCAGAGCATCCCACTGAAGAGGTTCCTTGGAAGAGATTGTGTAACAGGAGGAAAATAGATTCCCCTCATGAATCTCTGACTGAATTTGATGAGAGGGAAGGGTCCACAAGGTCTCTACAAGAGTATGTCTCCTTCAGAGATATTTTAGAGATTCTGCAACAAAAATGTAGTTGGTCCTCCCAAAGCCCTTACCAAAAGGAGTCAGTGTTCCTAGAAGCCTTTGGGTCTGGCCCATGTATGTCTTGGGTTACCCACCTCTGGCTGATGACCTTATAAACCTTGCCTCCTACCAGGCTTGGAAGAAACAGGATACCATAGAGCCTATATCCCCTCCACCAGATAAGATCCTTGGAACTCCTAAAGACAAGCAGTTTTGAAGTACCAGAATCCCTGTGGATGCTATAGTTATTGTAGTAGCCACTAAAAATAAACTAGCTGAACAGAGTTCCACTGTCCATCCTCCTAATAGGGAGTCTAGGGCATTGGACACATATGAAAAGTGTGTTTATGCTTCAGCGACCTTTGCCTTGTGGTCATTTAACTACCTGGCACACTTTACCAAGTTATAGAGGGACTTGATAAAGGAACTCTCTAAGTCTACTGAGGGTTCCATGTTGGCAGAGGAAGAGCAAACTTATTCTTTCCAACTGGTCTCCCTACAATCTATATCAAATGCGTCCATGAGGCTAATTTCTCATGCAGCTGAAGGTTCCTCATGGGCTGCTGGTTCAGGCATAGCCATTAGGAAACATTACTGGATGAGATTGTGTGATGCTGCAGAGCCCTTTAAATCATCATTTATCAATGCTTCCTTTGATGGATCTTCCCTGTTTGTGCCCACAGTTAAAGATACACTTTCCCACAGTGAGCAAGACGGAAAGACCTTGTCTGCTGTCGGAATCTGTTTTTCTACTCTGCAGAGACATTTTTCCAGGCATCAACACGGTGCTAAGAAAATGTGGTTCTGAAAATCTTCAAGACATTGTCAAGATTCACGTGGGGATTTTTCTCCCAGAGGCAGAGGGGGAAATAAAGGATGCCCCATTCCTCATAGCAGAACAGGTTCACAGAAACAAGCATCCCAAGACAGGCCCTTTCAGTGCTCCTGAAGGGTTGCCTGATTGTTCTTCTCTAGAGGCAGTTGGGTGAGCTTATCCTTGCACCTAAATGCCTGGATAGCCATCACAAAAGATTTTTGGGTGCACAGGATTATGTGCAGAGGATATTTGATTCCCTTTTCACAAAGTCCTTCACAAAAGAGATGTATCCCTGATGTTCCACCCAATCACAGGGATTTGGCATCCCTAGAAATTCAAAAGCTGCTAGAAAAAAAGAGTCATCCAAGACTTTCCACCAGACCAATCAGGATTCTGAATTTACTTAAGGTTCTTTTTTAGTGCCAAGGAAAACAGGAGACCTGAAGCCTAATCTAGATCTCAGTCATCTAAATCAATTTGTGAAGAACTCCAAGTTCTGAATGGTCACAGTTCAGTCCATTCTACCTCTTCTACAGAAGGATGACTGGATGTGGTCTGTAGATCTTCAAGATGCATACTGTCACATCAAAATAAACAGATGCTATCAAAGATATATGTACTTTCAGCTGGAAGGCAGTCACTACCAGTTCAGAGCTCTGCTCTTTGGTCTCATTACAGTCTCCAGGGTGTTCAACAAATGCATAGCAGTGGTGGCAGCTTATTACAGACCACATGGATTCAAGAGTGTTTATGTATTTAGATGACTTGCTCCTTTCTGCACCAACCAAGCATCTCTTGGAGAAGGCCAGGGATTACTTACTCCAGTTGTGCCATTCCTAGGGATCACAATAAATCTTTCCAAGTCCCATCTTCAACCATTTCAAGTGTTGGTGTTTATAGGAGGTCACCTGAACACTGTCAGCCAGTTCGCATTCTTACCCCAAACCACAGTTCATACCCTAAGATTGCATGTCAGACAAATTGTAGAGCATCCTTTTCCTCCAGCAAGATTGTCTCTTCAAGCCTTAGGTTTATTGACTGCAGTGATCACCCTGTTACATACAGCTCACTTTCACATAAGAGTTCTTCAACAGACCTTTGCAGTACAATGATTGATGCTTTGGCACCTTTTGAAACATCCTATAAAAATTTCACAAGCCTGCAAAGACTCCCTACTTTTTTCTGCTGCAGTCCAATGAGGTTTATCAGGGATGTCCATTTATCCTTCCACCCCGAAGGCCACACATTTCTTGGGAAGGACTGCTCAAGGCACATGGTCCCCAAAAGAGACCAATTTGCATAGCAATGTTTTAATGATGAGATCCTATTAGCATTGCTGGCCTTCGATAACTCTTTCTCCCTTTAGGAAGAATTGCTATCCCGACAGTGATTTGGTACATCAACAAACAGGGGCGCCAGATCTTACCCCCTTTGCCAAGGAGCAATGAGAGTCTGACAGTGGGCGATTTCTTCCAACTGCTTTCTTGTAGTAATGCACATACTGTGGAAATCCAACATTTTAGCCGACAAGCTCAGCAGGACCATCCTGATGCCACACAAGTAGTCTCTCAATCATGCAGTGATGAAAATGATTTTTTTTGTCAATGTGGTCAACCTCGCTGCAGTCTTTTTGACTCTCCCTTCAACAAGAAGTGAAGTAGGTTCTTTGCCCTAATTCCCTCTCAGAGGAGGCACTGAGAATGCTCTAATCCATGCTTGGTCCTCTGGTCTCCTGCACTCTTATCTTCCCCTCCCCTTAATACCCAAAATTCCTGAGATAGCACAACGGTTGAAGAGCAAGGTAATCCTCATTGCCCCTTTCTGGCCTCAGCAGGTATAGTTCTCATTCCCATGGTCTCACCTCCTTTGTCCACCTTGGACGCTGGACTCTAGTCCAGATCTACTATCACATCCATTGGGGATGGGTCATCTGACCATTAAAAGGCCTCAAATTGACCACATGTTTTTTCAAATTCCAATGATGGCTAGACAGTCCAGGCTTTCCTCTTCAGTTTGCCAGATCTTATTTTCATCCCAGAAACTTTCTACAAGAAAAATTTATAAGAGAGTAAATGGAAAAGATTTTCCAAGTGGGCAGAACTGAGAAAGACAGATAATTTTATCGCAACAGTTTCTGTTGTTTTAGAATTTCTTTCTTCAGTCTTTCAAGGTGGTGCCAGTTTCTCCACCGTAAAAGATCAGCTCACAGTTATCTTCAATTCTCACATAGGAAATAACACCTTTCTGCTAGCCTCTTCTAAAATATGTAAGGCATTCCTTAAGGATACCCTGCTTTTTAAACCTCAGATAAAGGATCCTACTCCATCTTGAGATCTTAGTTTTCTATTACAAACTTTAATTCACTCCCTTTTGAGCCTTTGACTAAGCCAGATCTAAAATGTCTCTCTTGAAAAACAATTTTTCTTGTTGCTACTACATCTGTAAGGTGAGTTTCTGAACTCCAAGCACTCTCTTCAAAACCACTTTATTTGAACATTCACGAGTGACTTTATGTACAAAACCTTCCTTTTTGCCAAAAAAGTTGTCTCTGAGTCAAATATAAATAAAGTAATCAATTTGCCAGTCTTCTTTCCAAAATTTGACAATAAGGGAGAATATGTGCTCCATCTTTTAGATGTACATACACAATTTTGTTTTTACATATATAGAAAAAACAACTTCAGAAAAACTGATCAACTGTTTGTTTTCTTTGTCAAAAATGAGTTGGGAAACCAGTATCCAAAGTTACATTAGTCAAATGGATTAGAGATTGTATTTCCTTAGTCTGTTCTCTGAGAGGATTGTCATTACCCAAACCTCCAAAAGCTCATTCAACTGGATCCATGGCTACATCATCTGCATTTTGGGCCAGGGCTTCCACTGATGATATTTGTGCTGCAGCCACTTGGGCCAGTTCTCATACTTTTATTGCATGTTACATGTTGGATATCATCTCCAGGAACAGGGCTGCTTTTGCACTTCTCCAGAATATCCTTTCCTGAGGGCCACCCAAGATTATTGTAGCTGGAGACTCTGTCCTCATTTATTGAAGAATGAATGAAAATGACAACATCAGAAATTAAATTGATGTACTCATCATGACGATGCATTCGTGTTGTCCATTTTCATTCTTTCTCAACTTTCCACCCTCCCTCCTTCCTCCTATCCTTTGGATGTGACTTGATGAGGTGCATTGGAACCACTGTTTCCAGTTTGAGCCCCTATTCTGTACCTGTACTGTTTCTTCTTCTTCTTCTTTTTCTTATTATTATGACTAATTATGGCCTAAGGCATACTTAGCACCTGCAGACTTGATCTGAGGTAATGTAGCAGTAAGGGGCATTATGGGTAAATGGTGGAGCTCAAAAATTGGATCCAAAAATCTAAAAGAAAATGGCCGAGTCAGATCCGAGGTCAGAGCTGAGACCCATTTGTTGAGGAAGAATGAAAATGGACAACAGAGATGCACAGTTATGGTGAGTACATAACTTTAATTTCTCCCTTCTATTGTAAATAACCAGGGACAATTATTGTGTGCTCTAGACTGGACCAACTTACAAGACAAGAAGTGTTTGATACATTTTGACCCCAGACAATTGCGACTAACTGCCTAGATGGTAGACTCTTAATATCATGCAGCAGATATTAAAGCAGGCAAGAAAACACGCTACTTGAAAACCATATATTAACAAATGAAAAAGATTTTCTAGTCAGTGCCTAGAGAGGAACCAGCACCCTATCAATGCTTGTGTTTCTCTACTTCAATATTTTTGTCTGTTACTATCCTCTGTTTAATCCCAAGTTTAATTTGGCAATCATTTCAGCATGTCTGCCAATGGATCCCCCCTTTCAATGCAATCTCATGTGAAAATGCTTTTGCAAGGGGTGTTGCATACCAAGCCTTCCTTAAAACAGAGTGGCATCTCCTCAAAAATCTTAATTTTGTGTTAGAGAAACTAAATCTTCCTCCATTTGAGCCACATCAACAGGCTAACTTAAGGTCCTTAACGTGGAAAACAGTGTTTCTGATTGCTCTGACCTCTGCAAAAAAGGTAGCTGTTATAGTGGGTCAACCTTATCTCATTCTGCACAAAAATAGGGTTTTCTTTTGAACTAATCCTTCATTTATACCTAAATTGATACCCACTTTTACTTTAAGCCAAGCTATGCATCTCCCTGTCTTATCATCAGAACTTACAAATGAGGGAAAAAGGATACTTCATATCTTGAATTTCCACAAATAAATCAGCTACTACCTTGACAGAATAAACTTTTTTACAAACTCTTCTTAGCAGTGCATTTCTTGTGAAAGTAGGAAAAAAGGACAGCCTTTGTCAAAGCAGACTATTTCCAAATGGCTGTTTTACACTATTACCTATTGTTATACCCACCACAACAAGGCAAATGTAGGCATGGTAAAGGCTCATTCTACCAGTGCCTTGGCTTCATTTGTTTTTTGTAAACGAATAAGACATTCGGTCCACTGCATAATTTTATAAAATGCTATAAACTATATTTCTTCTCTAGGTGTAGGAGAGGCTTTGCTAGGACAACACTCCATTGGCTCCATGGCACATATCCTTCCCCCTCTCAGTCAGTCTAAGCTTCAGTAATCTACCCATATAGCTAAGGCTACTGCAGCAGTGATTCTTAACTATGAAGATAGTACAGATATGTAAGTGAACTTATTATAACAGTATATGTTCAAATGATCACTGCAGCAGTAGCTATTCCCTCCCTCCACCCCCCCCCTTATTTCTGTATGTTCTTTTCCAAGGGTGAGGCTATATCATCATCATCATCATCCTCACACCTCCCCCCTTTTCTGTTTTCTACATGGTGTTGGTTATCATGTCAACTGTCACCACCTCTCTAGACTCTATGCCACTCTCCTACCTTCTTTGACGATGATCCCTGACTGTCACTTGTTATCACATACACTCTATCGATTATTTTGCTGGCTGTCCTCATTTCCTCTTGTCTTCTTTCTGTCTGTCTCATATCGACTTCACTAGATTGTCTTCTGCTTTCCTGCATATTTGCCTGAACCATGGTTCTCTTTTACCTTGTGTGTTGCAGAACCTACTTGGGCTTCTGCTCTGACATCGTCATTTCTTCATCTGTCCCATAGTGTGCATCCTACCCCCATCTCAGACACTTCCTCTCCATCACTTCTAGTTTCCTCAACTGCTCTGATTTCACTGGCCAGGTTTCTGTACCACTCAGTAGTACTGGTCACACCACTGCTTTGTACACCTTACTTTTCAGTTTTGCTGGCATTCTTCTGTCATATACTACCCCTGCCACTCTGTGCCAGTTGGCTGCAGCCCCTCTGATTCTAGCTTTGACTTCCTCATTCAGACTTCTCTCCTTCTCAACTACTCCTCAGAGATACTTGAAGCTGTTATATTGTCCCATTATTATCCCTTCTTTCTCAGTTCTCATCTTTTTCTGATTTACCCCATTGTGCCATTAGAGCTGAATTATCTGTACTCAGTTTCATAATGTGTTCATTTGATTTTGCATACCATTGCCATATTATTTGCTGTTCTTGTTCAGAGTCTGTCTATAATGCCACATTGTGTGCAGGCAGTGAAACATTGTGTGCATACAGTGACTTTCTTGATCTGTCCCCTCCAACTTCTTTGCTAATGCAGTCCATCACCAGTATGAACAGTAGTGGGCACAGAGCTGAACACTGATGAACACCTGCTCCCACAAGAAACCCCTCTGTGAGTCTGAACACTGTTTATACTTGTGTACATGTCTTTGTACATGGCCTGCACTAATTCTATCAATGTGTCAGAGTCTTCAAAACATCACATGACTGCCCAAATAAGCTTTCTTGGCTCATTGTAATATGCTTTCTCCAAGTCTAGGAATGCCCAGTTGGACTCTTTCCTCATGTCTAGCTTGTTGCCAACTATCTGCCTCACTGCAAATATCAGGTTGGCTGTGCTGTATGCTGAACTGAATCTGAACTGCTCACCTCCCATCATAACTTCTACTATTCTGCATATTCGTTTATCAATCATCCTCTCCAGAACTTTCATGCGACAGTAGTTTGATACCTCTATACTACCACAGTTGGAGATGTCACCTTTATTCTTGTACACTGGCACTAGTATGCTTATTCTCGATACTGCTATGAGTACCCACAGAAGCCATTTCTCCCCTATTTCACCAAAGATCTTAATTATATGTGCTGAGACCTTATCTGAGACTGCTGCCTTCCACTGAGTTAATTTTCCTTAGTGCTGCTTTTACTTCTTTGGTGGGCTCCTCTTCTTCTTTCATTGTAGGGTGTGTCTGGTACAGTACAGCTTCTGTGGGGTTTTCTTCATTCAGAAGCTGCTGTAAATACTCCTTCCATCTACTTTTGATGTCCTGTGGACTGCTAAGCAGGTTGTTGCTGGCATCCCTTATGAAGTGTGTCTGACTATCTTCTTTATCTTTCTGTCTTTGTTTTACAAGCTGATAACATTTCTTTGTGACATCTAGTGAGTCACTTTCCAGAAGCTGATTCTGGGTATCTGATGCCTTATTATTTGCTTATTATTTGTTATCCAAATAGTACTCCTTCTTAGCCTGGTCCATCTTTTCTGTCTCCCACTTTTCTCTGCACTTCTTTCTTTTGAAGAGTTCCTGCACTTCTGCATTCCACCAGTAACTTTACTTTTGTACCTTATTTCCATATCTGGCTCAGCCACATACCCGTTCTGCAGTTGTCACACACACTGTTTCGGGGCACTGCCATTCTTCTTTAACTCCACCTATAGTCTCTTCTTCCCGAGGTGCCAGAGCCCTGAATATTTCCTTGAAACTTTTGTGCTTTCTCTCCGGCCAACTTCCAGGTCATCAGCCTAGTCTCTGTTGAATTTAGAGTCTGATTGTGGCAGCCTGTTGTTTATGCTATGGGTGTAACGTTTCAGTGGGAATGACTTTGAAATCACTGATTCTATCCGGTGTCCTTTTCTTTCTGTGAGTGAATCTACCTGAATTGCCTGTTTGCCACTCATGTATGTGGTGCTGTGACTGTCTCTTTTGCTGATCCACATGTTGGCCACCATCAAACCACTTGCCAGACAGACGTCTAGAATGGCCATCTCCTCATTTATTGCTGTTGCCCCACCCATGGGGACTCAGGCAGTCCTCATATCTTGTTCTGTCTGCCTTAATATGTAAATTCAGGTCACCCATTATCAACAGCAATCCATGTTGTCTTGCTTTACCTAGTAGGCCCTTTATTTTCTGCTGAATGTACTATTTTCCCTCCTTTCTCAGCCTGTGCACTGCCCTTTCAGTCTCCCCCTTACAATCATGTCATCCACTCTCAATCTGTATCTTGTCAGTGAACCTACAATGAGTGTATCAATTTTTAGTTGATGTTTAGCAAGTTAATTGGTTTTATGTCCAGCTTTCACTCAGCAGAGCTATCACTAGCTGGCTAGTAGCTTATTGACCTGGGGTGGTGGGCATACACTGGCCAATAGCGGCACATACAGCCCTCTCACAATGGGTCCCTGGCATAAGTCAGAGTAGGCTGGGTCCTCAACCCACTTATCAGCATTAATCAACATGACCAAATCACCAAGAGCCAGTTGTTACACTGTCAAATGGTTAACTCTGACACAGGGTACAATTTGTGATCTGTTTTCTCCTATCTTGAGAATACTGCACACTACACTTACTAACCTAAGTAGGTGGTCTTTATAAATCTTCCCTCTATAGGGCACTCTCTAGAATCTGTCTTTCTGTCCACAGCTCCATTCTTGGGTGAGTTTGAGCTGCAAATACTCAATATGTTTTTGGAAGGTGGGAGGAACTCAAGAGAGACCCAGGGAAAACATGCAAACTCCATACAGGCATTGGCTAAAGATCAGGATCGAACCTTGTACCTTGTGCATGGTAGATGAAGACCTTAACCATTATGCCAATTGATTTCTCCTAACAAAATATTTATCTGTCTGTCTATCTATGTATATGTTAATGGTGAAAAAGGTTACACAGATAAATCATTCAGTAAAAATTGCAAGAAAGTTAGAGTCCTCACTTTGTAATACCTTACAGCACCTGTACTAGTGACGCATGGGTTATATGCAAATGACCTCTTAAGAGCATATCTGTGTTTCAGCTACATGCCTTCTGAATTGTAATGAGTCTTTATTTTTTAAATCTTCATGGGTACATTCAGGCCAATAGTCCAAAGATGTAAGACAATAGCAGTAAGAAACTGTTTGATATTGCCTCACAAAGCTCAACAACCAAATTACAAAAGCCAAATAGAACTAGAACCACACCTTGGAATTCTGATCAGTGATCATTAATGCAAATCTGGTAAACATGATATTACCCTTCATTTTACATGTTTACTTTATAGTGTATTTTATTAATAGGGTAGGACTTACCAAGTAATATTGTCCTTTCTTTCTGGAATGACCTTGGGTGACATTTCTAGTGAGCAAGACAACGTTGATCTCAGCACAAAAGATCTCCAACTTTTTCAAAACCTTTCACAACAGAATTTGTTGCTCAGTCCCACACAGCATGCTGAATAACAAGCTACAAATAAACATCATTGCTGCATGCCTTGGTTAGGCCCCCTTTCCATCTCCCCTAAAGACATCTTCACCTGAACTTTCCTCAAGGCACATGCACAATAGGCCCTGGCAGGACCATCTGACATCAGGATCCATATATCTTTTGGCAAAACTCCTGCTGTATCCATGATTAACCTTGCAGATGAGGAACCAGTTTAGTTATTTCCCTTCTTCAGGCTGCAGAAGTTTATACAGCACTGACTAGCAATTTATTTTTCATTAACTATCTAATACCATCAATTGCTTTTCTTAATTTCTGTGAGGAGTTTACAGCCACAAGTAAAACTTCACACAAATTGAAAGGCATATTTCCCATTTCACAAACAAATGTTGTGACACATGCACAAGACAGTAGTCCTCACTCACTATCCACTAGCCTCTTCATTTTCATATTAGATGTAGTAAGGCTCATTATAGTTTTTGTCCATGTACAATATCCAGGGATAAAATACCAAGGAGAATGGACTCTAATACAGAGATTTGTGGTTCTTATGGTCACCAGTGTAAGCCATGGGGATTCATATCAGACCACTGCACTCTCTATTTTACCTAGTAGTCCATTTCAGAGCTACCTGTCTAGTTTTCATACCATGGTAACACCCTTATGATTTCCTCACAAACATACATTGTTTTACATAGTTTCATTGAGTTGACTGCACCACATAACCTTACCCAAATGCCATTCAGTGTCAGCCATCTATTTCATTTATGTGATAATCAAAATATTGGAAGACTTGTTAAGATCAGCTGAAGGTGATGACGTCCTGACAGGAGCCTAAAGCACACAAACCATTAGCACAATCAGTAGTTTTTGCCTACATCAGCCTAGCTATGGCTTTCTGTTTCAGTGTATCTCAATGAGGCCTTAGAGTCTTCTTACATCCTTTGTCCTATTGTGGATTCCTGAACCAAATGGCTGGCATTACATGCCCCTCATTTCATTTCATTATGCTAACTTTATATATCTTGGGTGGTCTTCATGAATTTGCTAATGCTGTCTTACTCTCCTGTCTGCCAATCATTTTAAAATATCCAATTTCATTAACAAAGTCAGGACGCATTAATGCATCAGGATACCTGGTTATTTTAATCCTGTTGTAGGTATGATGGTTCCATTAATTCTATGGCTGTATTAATTATCTTCTGATTCTGTTAATTGTTCTCTGGTCTCAAAAACAATAAAGCAGTTACGTATTTAATTTGGGAACTTATCAATATGGAAATATGTTTGACTAGCTCTCCTAGTAAGAAACATTAGTGAAACTTTGCCTTATTTTGTTTATATGAATGAATAATTGAATTATTTTTTGATAATTTCTTGTACTGAAACAAGGTGAAGTTGAGAGTGAAGATTTAAAAACGTTTGACTGTTTTGACTATTTTGTACTGCCATAAGTATGGACCATTTTATTTTTTATACAGTATTTGCTATCACATTATATTCTCATCTGAGTAATGAGTAAGAGTATTAACATATTTTGGCGGGACGGGCTGCCAATGAAAATATTTTCCATTACTTTAAGAAAATATTTTCCATTTAAAACTTACTGCAGTCTGTAGAAGAGATGTTACTTTAAACAGTCTGACTACCATTATTGCTATGTTTTTGTTCATGTACTATAATAGTAGTGTACCAGCATTCTCAATATGATGGTAATCTGACTGTTATGTTGACATGCGATTCAGGTCGTAGCCTGCTATAGGTCCCCAACCATGTCCCAAGACTATCACTCCATGTTCCTAAGCACCCTGGAAACTATTAGGGTCCAACCAACACTCTCATATTAGGTTTCTTCAACTACCCCTCCATCAACTGGGAAAACTAGTCATGCACCAATACACTGGCCCAACGCTTCCTGGAGTTCATCATTTCCAGTGCCCTGGACCAGCTCATTCTTACTCCCACTAGAGAAAGCAACATCTTTGACCTGGTTATTACTAACATGGGCAACTGTTGCTCTACACCCCTAGTCAATTCCTCCCTGGTTAGATCCGACCACAAACTAATCACCATGGAAATCTACATCTCACCCACACCGCCCGCAAAGGTAACCGACATGAAAAATTCTCCAAAGCTGACTTTGGGCTCCTAAAAACAGAGGTGGCTAACTTCACGACACCTATGTCAATGGAAAATAGATGCATGACTGCTAAATCATACACCAATGCACTGTATGAACATGTACATAAATGCATGGAACTAGCCATGCCCAACAGAACCAAGACTCTCTCCTCCAGAAAAAAGAAAGCCGATCTGATGGTCCTCTGTCATTAATAAACTCTACAACAGAAGGAAACTGTTGCAGAAAAAGGTGAGGTCCCACGACTGGAAAAACTCCCTTATTTGCCTCAACAAAAGGTTGAGATCCCTCATTAAAACCTTTAAAGCCAGCTATGAAGGCTGAATTGTGGCAGACACTAAAAACAACCAGAAAGCCTTCTATAGTAATATCAAGAATCTCCATGGCAATACCCAGGTTTGCTCTGAATTACTGCACAATGGTACATCCTATACTGAACCAACAGATATTGCCAACATACTGTTTGACAGATTCAGTGCCAACTTTACCCGTCTGTCCCCCCCAAAGGACCAATCATGATACTGAAGGAATGCCAGGCACCTAGCATTACTGCAGCACAGGTTAAAGCTGCATTGTCCAAGGCCAAGAATACAGCTTCCATGGGACCCGAGAATATCCCTGGCTATATTCTGCATGAACTACAAAGTGAACTGGCACCACACTTGTGTGCTCTGTTCAATCACAGCCTCATCTCAGGCTTTGTCCCTACAGAATGGCATACTGCTACAGTCATCCTTCTCCATAAAGCGGGAGCAACTACAGACTCTGGGAATTATCGCCCCATTAGCCTGACGAGTCTGATATGTAAGACTATGGAGCGCATCATCATAGTCATAATTAACAAGGATATAGGTAATCTCCAAACTCTAGATCTCACACAATTTGGTTTTGTGAAAGATAGAACATGCCTTCTCAACCTGGGTGACTTCTTTGAGTCAGTCACCAGAGCTGTGGATGAGGGCAAGGCAGTTCATACAGCCTACCTCAATCTGGCCAAGGCCTTTGATACCATTCCCCACTCAGGAGTTATTAATAAACACACCAAACTAGACATCAACCCCTATATCACATTCACTAAGTGGGTCGCAAATTGTCTCACAGATAGAACCCACAGTGTGAAGGTAGTGGACTCCAAGTCAGACTGCCGACCAGTCATGAGTGGAGTACGACAGAGATTGGTCCTGGGTCCTCTTCTGTTTGGAATCTACTTCTCAGAAGTCCAGGCCAACACAGAGGGACTCTGGCTGACCAAGTTCACAGACGACTGCAAGCTGGGAGCCATTATTAACTCCACAAGTGATGTAGACATCCTACAGAAAGATCTCACTGAGACCAATGAATGGTGTCGAAACCATGGCCTTAAGCTTAATGCCAAAAAATGTGTCATCATCTCCTTTGGGAAAAACTCAGTTCTCACTAATTACCACACTGATGAGAGCTCACTGAACACTGAAAGTGTTATAAGAGATCTGGGGACACACATTGACAGCAACCTCTCCTTTGACCACTACATTGCCACTTTGGTCAGAAAGTCCTTCTATGTGGCACATCTCATTACCAAGGGTTTTGCATCCAGGAAAAAAGAGGTCATCATCTTTCTCTACTCTTCCCCTAATTAAGCCAATCATTGAGTATAATGCCCCATTTGGCATGTACCTCACTAGACACATGCAACAGCTGGAAAGGTCACAGAAGTACCTCATTAAGAGGATCTTAGGCTTTAAACACATATCCTACACAGACAGACTCAAAAAACTCCAGCTATTCACTGTCTCATATCATAGGTTCATAGGTTCATAGGTAGGTACTAGGCTATCTGCCCAAGGGCATTTATAAGCCTAGCCAGAGTGTGTCGGCTTTCGCCACCCCATTGATTAATTAACTGATCCTCTGTCAAGTAGAGCCAATGAAGTGATCCTGTCTACTAAGAGGTGATCTCTGCTTGACTTACAAAGCCATGTCTGACCCTGCTTTGTTAGAAATGCTACATCTAAAGAAATCCAAATCCCTCCATACCACATGCTCCAGAGACCTCACCCTCATTACCACAATCAACAGAACATGCTGGAGGGACAGGTTCATAACACAGAGACTGCCCATGCTCTGGAATAGACTTCCTATACATGTCAAGCAGAGCACCTCACTGGCCCTCTTTAACAGAAATCTTGATGAGTGGATGGGAAATAGAAAGTTCACCCTGGGGATCACTGCAGTGGTTCTACTTGATAGAGGCACTGGGAACTAACATTAGGCGGCACGATGCCAGGGCACTTCTATGGGCTAGGCTTGTAAAGGCTCCAGGGCCATTAGCCTAGTACACACCTATGAACCTAAGCACATTCATGGGAAGCAACATATTGTGCCCATTTGTTAAATTTTTCCTTACCTTTTGAATGCATGTCTGCTTGAATTGGTGGGATTGGTGGAATGTTCATTCAGAACTAGAAGAGGAAGCATGTAACAGTTGCTGCTGTGAAAGATGGTTTAAGGAGACCATAAGGTTTTCTAAATGGACCAAATTAGTGTCAGGTATAAGTGAGAATGATATTCCGTAGGACGGGTTATCTTGGTTATCTTAGCATGTTCAAAGGTTTGTTACAAACTGGAGTACAGTCTGAATGAGGATGACTGAGAAAGGGTACAGTGAATGGAACATTGAGCTGAGAACATTAGTGAATTGTGCGAGCATAGCCTGTCCTTCCAGAGACCCCAAGTTTGAAACTTGCTTGGCATTCCCAAAATGTTAATACCAGTCCCAAACATGTGATTTCATCCTGGTCCTTCATTAATAGTGCCGAACAGATAAATCCAGTTGAAGAAGTAGATTACCAGAGCATATTATAAGTTTCTGTCTAATGAAAATATGTACAAATAAACAATAAATAAATAAATACATAAAACATACATACATAAACTTTTGTTCATTTTAATGATATTTAAAGATAATCTGTAAAGTAGCTGAAAAGAAGTAATAAGAAAATTTTTCTGTAGCTTTAGCTGTTATTCTCAAAATGATACAGATGTTTTCAACTGGGAATCCAAAAGTAGGTTTCCTTTTTTAGCCAGACTGCTGGTAAACACATGACACAAAATCTTTAAATGTAATAATTAATGGAAGAAAATTAATTCATAAAATGCAAGATAATTTTTAGAACTACCTTCTTCTTTAAATTTTAGACATATTTTTTTTTTCTCATTTGCTTAATTAAATGGTAGTTAAGAGTATGAAAACTGATAGATAAAATCTCTGTGGTCTACAGTTTCTGTTTTTTAGAGGTACACTACCTCTTGATGTTAGTCTAGGGGCTTTTTCTTCCTTCCTTTTTTTTTTTTGGATGGAAAGCACCCTGTCTGATTTACTTCCTCACTGAATGGGGGCTGGGGGGTTCAGATGGTCTCTAACATTTTAACTGGAAACAGCAGCAATACAGATCTGGTTCAATAACAGTTTACAGACCAGGCAAGAATGAGTCATTGCTATTACTGCTCAAATTACCTAATCGCAAACAGCATTTATAGTGTAGACAATTAGTTATTCTGATAGCCAAGATGCCGGAGCTGGGGCCATATGCCCAACATATGCTGTCCTTCTAAGCTCTACATCACTTTTCAGCCTGCAATTGCTTATTTAACATGAAAGTATTTAAGAAAATATTTTCCATTTAAAGCTTACTGCAGTCTGTAGAAGACATTGTATTTCTTAGAATTCTGTTTCTTATTTCCTTTCATATGGCTTTTCAGCAGCAGTAGCATGAGCTTTTGGTTTGCATTGTTTTAGAAAATATGATTTTAGTACACCAATGTCTTAATAGACATTTAAAAATACATTGCTTTAAAGATCTGTTTCTGCTCTCTTTAAAGATTTTTTGGCCTAAAAGATATTTAAGTAAAAATCCATGACTGTGTTTGGGAATATCAGGATTTACCCATGATTAGTGTGGTCTGATCACGATGGAGAAGCTATTATAAAATTACATTATTTAAGAAATAAATTTATTGCCTTTCTCAAATAATGCATTTGTATAAGGGCACTTCTATCTTCTTCTACAGTGCCTTGGCTATACTGATGTACTGCGTATGGATATGGGACTTACTTTCCCACAATACCTCAGAGCAGGAGAAGTGATAGAAAAAACGGAATCTCTGTTGCTGTTTGTTTAGTTTTTTTTAAGTGTTAAAAAATAGACATTTACAGGGACAGGGAAAAATATGAGAAAAATCATCTATGTTTCTGTTTTAGTTTTGCAGGAATATACCTTCTGTAGCATATGCTAATATAAAAGTCTGGCTGCTTAATGGTACTTCAGAAGCCGGAGTTTTTTCTATTAGTATATGCTTGATTTACAAAGGGTATACTTGTTTTTGAATAGCAATGGGTTGTTATTGTATAAATATCAATGTCATATGCAAATACTCTGTCACCGATAAAAGAAATGAAGCAATTCAGAGTGACAAGTGGTATTTGTACAATGGAAGAGATAGAGCAGATACACAGCTATTGCATCTATATGTGCTGCCTCAAGTCTGCAGTTCTACACATTCACTTTACATCCTGCACATAAAAGAACTACTTTGTGAAAAATTCTCAGAATGGTGAACTTAAAACTTTGAAAATATTTGGTTGTCAATAACAATCGTGGTTTCAAACATGGGAAGTAAATATTGTGGGAAGAAATATCCAGGGGATTGTTATGGCTAGGCTTGTATAGGCCCTTGGACTGATAGCCTAGTACCAACCTATGAACCTATGAACCTATGAACCTATGACCTAAAACAATGTTTTTGCCTGGAACAAGACCCCTTTAGCCCCTACACCCCATACACCCCATTGTTACCTATATATACAAGCTCTTATACCTCTGTTGTTAGACTGAGATAAGACTCTGATTACAACTAGCCTCCATGAGTATGACTTGCAACTCAAACATCTGCTGGAGTTGGTGTGAAAGAGAAAAGTAGTGACACGGTTTTGTTGTCTCATCTCTCTTCTTGTGAAGGGTGTGGGAGCACATGTAACACCTACCTCTCAACCTGCCATCATTGAAAATAGGAACAAAGGCCTGTGCAAAGCTGGGACATCCAGCCAAAAATCTTGACCTATAATTAGCATACAAATTGAATACTAAAGACATAACTCTTCCCACTTCCAGTAGGAATGTGGGATATTATTCAGAAAAAAAAAACATGTTTAAAAACCGAGTGACAAAAATGATGGAAACTATAAGTACATTATCAAAGAAACAGTGTAAAATCTGTACACTTGAATGAATGGTATTGCAAAATTTTACCATACGAGGTCATTTATTTTTCTTCTGAAAAAGGGAGATGCAAAATGCGTGTCCTCTTTCCTTAAATTATTGGTGATGTATTTCTTTGTAGCAGGTAGCTTCAAAATGTATGCATAATGACGGGGATTCAGAAAATTGTGCTAAGACCTATGTTGACTTAGGTTTATGTGTGTACATTTATCAGGACATCAGAAATTAGACCTCAAGAACAGTGACAAGCATAGTCATTTCAGGAGAACAGAAAAGTCTCCTGTAAATGCGAGTATACTCTTACAGGATACACAGAAGCTTTACTTCTCTGATGATTATACTCTTGTAGGAATCAGTGAGTTAATCCTTTGATCTGAGTGAAATGAATATATTACTGAAAACATAAGATCGTTTTTGACTTCATATTCAATCCTATGATTTGACTAACATGGATATATTACTGGGCATTTATGATCATTTTTGACTTCATATTTAATCCTGTGATATGACTAAAATTGATATATTATTAGACAACTATGACTATTTTTCACATCATAGTACTCCTGCAATCTATTAAAAATTGATATATTACTGGACAGTTATGAAAATGTTTGACATCATATTTAATCCTGTTATGTGATTAAAATAGTTATACTAATGAACACTTATGATCACTGTTGAATTCATGCATATGTAATGCTGTGATCTGACCTAAAAAGGTTCATTTTTGTTCACCTACACTCATTTTTAACTTCATATTTAATTATGTGTTCTGATTAAAACATTTATATGAAACATTATATGAAATGACAGAACCACAAAAGAGGCGGTGGAATAGCTTTTCTTTTCTCTTCCTCTCTTTCAGTAACTCCTTATTCTAAACCTGTTCCCCAATTTGCTAACACCGAGCTAACCCTAGTCCTCCTTCAGTTAAACAGGCACAAAACATATACATAGTTTCATAGTTTGGTACTAGGCTATCTGCCCTGGGGCATTTATAAGCCTAGCCATAGTGATGTGGCTTTCGCCACCCCATGTAATGATACAAAAGTGTACAGAATAGATTTGGAATACTGTGCCTCTGTCTAGTAGTGACACAGTGAAGACCCCCTTACATAATAGAATTAGTTTACTGTGTCTCTGTCTAGTAGTGACACAGAGATGACCCCTGGGGTAAACCTACTATCTCCCATCCACTCGTCAAGATTTCTCTTGAAGAGAGTCAGTGAGGGGCTCTACCTAACATGAACTGGGATTCTGCACCAGAGTATGGGAAGCCTCTGAGTTATGAATCTGTCCCTCTAGCATGTCCTATTCATATTTGTGCTGAGGTTCAAATCTTTAGCTCTCGTGGTTCTGATGGATTTGGATTTTTTGAGGTGGAGCATGTCCATCAATTCCTGATTGGACATGGCCTTGTACGTCAGGCACAGATCACCTCTGAGTAGGCTGTATGCTATTGAATAGAGTTGGAGTTTCTTTAGTCTGGCAGCATATGACATATGTTGGAGACCCTTGATCCTCTTGGTGAGGTACTTTTGAGGTCTCTCTAGCTGTTGCAAGTGCCGGGTGAGGTACATACCAAATGGGGCATTGTACTCAATCATGGGCCTGATAAGGGGCACAGTGACCTCCTTTGATCTGGATGTGAATCCCTTCATGATAAGGTGGGCAAGGTAGAAAGTCTTTCTAACCACTTTGGCAACGTGTGTGTCAAATGAGAGGTCACTATCGACTTGGGTCCCCAGGTCTCTGATTACTTTTTCCGTACTCAGTGGGTTACCGCCTATGTGATAATTTGTGGGCACTTTATTTTTCCCAAAGGGGATGACTATACATTTTTTGGCATTTAGTTTAAGGCCATGACTCCAGCACCAGTTGTCCGTTTCAGTGAGGCCTTTCTGTAGGATGTATGTGTCAGCTGGTGTATCGACTATGGCGCCTAGTTTGCAGTCATCTGCGAACTTTGTCAGCCACAGCCCTCCCATGTTTGCTTTCACATCTGAGAAGTAAATGCCGAACAAGAGGGGTCCCAGGACAGAGCCCTGTGGGACACCACTTGTCACTGGCTTTGAGTCTGACATGGCTTCTGTGATTTTGACTTTATGGGTTCTATCCTTTAGCCAGTTTTCCACCTATCTTGTGACATATGGATTTACATTTAAGCTGTTGAGCTTGTCTATGATGCCAGAGTGGGGTATTGTGTCGAAAGCTTTAGCCAAGTCCAGGTAGGCTGTATGGACAGCTTTGCCCTCGTCAATGGCTCTAGTGACTGTTTCGAAAAAGTCAACCAAGTTTAAAAGGCAGGATCTGCCTTTTACAAAGCCGAACTGGGTGGGATCAGGTGTCTGTAAGTCCCCAATGTCTCTGTTTATTAGTTCCATAATGATTCTTTCCATAGCTTTGCAGACCAGGCTGGTTAAGCTTATGGGGCGGTAGTTACCAGGGTCAGTAGAGGTGCCTCCTTTGTGGAGTGGGACTACTGTTGCTGTATGCCAGTTTTCAGGTACGTATCCTGTAGTAAGGCTAAGGTTAAATAGCATTTTTATGTGCGGGTTTAGCTCCTCTTGGAGTTCACGTAGCACGCAACCCGGGATACCGTCAGGTCACATTGATGCTGTGTTTTTAGCTTTGCTGAGGGCGGTTCTCACCTGGGCATCTGAGATGACAGGGAGGTTACATTCAGCTGGGATAAGTATTTCTTCTTTTGGGGGTGAGGGAGGGGAGAAATTTGCACTGAACCTGTCTGCCAGAATGTTGGCAACATCTGTGGGTTCAGTGTATTTTTTGTCATTGTGAACTAACTCTGAACATATCTGAGGGTTTCCACCCAGGTTTCTAACATAGCTGAAGAAGGCCTTGTGGTTATCTTTAGTGTCCATAGCAATTTTTCTCTCAAAGTTGGCCTTGGATGTTTTTATGAGAGAAGGTAGCTTTCTACTAGTGCTGATCAGAGATGCCTTCTTTTTATGGGATTTTGCTCTGTCATGCAGTAGCTTCCTTCTTTTGTTATACAATTTGTTTATGGCTGGGGTCCACCAGACAGGACGCCTGCCCTTGGTGGAGAGGGTCTTGGTTTTATTTGGGATTGCATGATCCATGCATTCTTGGAGATGTCCGTAGAAAGCATTTGTGAAGGATTCTGCATTGTGGGATGTGGTTTCCACTGTCCCAGTGGGCTTAAAGGATACCATCTCAGTTTTAAGAAGTGTAAAGTCGGCTTTTGAGAAGTTTTTCACTGTAGTCTTTTGTGTTGGGGTGGAGGTGGGATATGTATATCCAGGGTGATTAGTTTGTGGTCAGATCTCACTAGTGAAGGGTATACTTCCGGTGTGGAGCACTTTGTCCCCATGTTTGTGATGATCAGGTCTAGTATATTATCTCCCCTTGTGGGAGAGGTGACTAGTTGTTCCATTGTGTTTGAATTTATGAATTCCAGGAACCTTTGGGCTAGGGTGTTTGGGCTAGAATAATGCACCCAGTCTATGTTAGGGTAGTTGAAGTCTCCCAATATGATGGTGTTTGGTGAGACATTCATATCCTCCAATGTCTTCAGGAAGGCTGAGTGGGGTTCCTGAGATTGGGAGGTTGGTCTGTAACATGCTACCAGTTGTATAGCAGTTTTGCCTACGGTTAGTTGCACCTGGATGGTCTCTGATGCTTCATGTGTTGCCACTAACCTGGAGGTGTGGGTGTCCATGATGAATATGGACACTTCCCCTCCCTTTTTGGTTTGGCTCAAGTTTTGGGGCCGAAAAGCATGATATGAGGTATAGCCTGGTAGTGCTGGGGTGCTCTCAGGAGCCTTGAACCAAGTTTCAGTTACTGCACAGACATCGATGTCCTCCATACTGAGGAGTGCTTCGAGAGCCTGCATCTTGATATTTAGACTTCTGGCATTGAGCAGCATTGCCCTTAATTTTTTTTCCATTTTTGTTTTCTAAGGAGGTGGGTTTGTCTTTTGAGCCTTGCCTAAAAAAGGCACTATGGGGGAGGCAAGAGCCTTAGCCAATATCCGGAAGCCCAATGGTGACAGATGCAAGCCGTCCCTTGCAAAGCAGCGTGGCTTGTCCAGCATGTCATCCCAAGCAGACAGACATTGGATCCCCCTAGAATGACACCAGTATTTGAGCCAATTATTAAAGCTGGTCATCTTGTCTTTGTATTGTGGCATCATTCTTGGTGAGGGCAAGATGCTGCTCAGGGTCAGGGTCATACCAGCCTGGGCTACATAATCAGGGAGCTCCTCTATGTCTCTTTTCATGTAGTCCAGGGAGGTATGTCTCAGGTCATTCATGCCGGCATGGACAATGACGGAGTCATATTTGTACTTGCTTTGGAGTGACCTGAGTGCGTGTGTTATGTGGCGGATCCTAGCTCCTGATAAGCAGCTCACTGTTACCCTCTCCTTGTTCAGCCTGGTAAGCGGAACGTCAGTGTGTCTGACTATAGAGTCACCTATTACTAGTGTATCAGGCATGGTGTTTGGCCTTAAGGGCTGTGATTGTTTGACACACTGATTTATTGAAGTATGTGATGCATGTGTTATGTTTTGAGGTGGTGGATTTTTGGGTGTCTGCTTTGGGAGCCTCTGTTGTTTTGGTAAGTTTTTTGTTAGAGCCTCCGAGTATGTCTTTGTTTTTTTATGTGTTTGGTTTGCAGTTGTGGTAGGTCTATGTGGGACTGGGTTTGGTGTGTGTGTGGTTACCTTCTCCTCCTGTCTGGTCTTGCCAGTCCTGAGTTGAGAGTGTTCAGCCTCCAGTTTGGCTATATAGTTGCATCTCTCACATGCACTTGTGTTGTGAGGAGGAGAGGGTTGTCTGTGTACATGAGACAATTGTAGCATTGTCTCAAGATTCCCAGATTAACCAGCTGAACTGGAGAGGATGCCAGCAATCTACCACTCGACATGCTAGAATATTATAAGGGAGTGCTGTGCCTTTAAGGGAAGTGGGTACTCACAGGGAAGGTAGGTGGATGTAGTGCTTACTTTAGTTAGCGAGTGCTTACTTAGAAGAGAGGTTTTGAGAACAAGTGCTAGGCTTATAATAAAGTGATTAGACTAGATTATTATAAGAGTAGAGCTTTCTTAAGGGAAAATTTGAAGAGCAGACTTGGCGGAGCCAGAAAAAGTTTAACCTTGTTTAATATGCACACAACCGCGCAAAGCCTTGCAAATGTGGATTTTAAACAGGGAACTTCAAAAGAGCTAGAAATGGTCCAAAACAACCAATTACTACAAGCTCTTGTGCTGAGGTCACTCCTTCAGGGACAGATAGGCTGCTCAAGGCTCCCCACTCCCACTGGTGAGCAAAGAAACTTCCTTCTATTCAAGTAAGGCAATGGACACCACAGGAACTACACCACAGCCCAGAATACAGCAAAGCCTGTATACTGGTCTAAACTAGTCGAGGAGAGGCGGGAAAACAAGGATAATTTTTTGTTTTTTTTTGTTTTTGAGATAGAAAGCACACAGAAATGCAGGAAACAGTAATATATCAGTTACACAGGCTAGCACACTTTAGTGGGCAGCCTCAACAGTTAAATTAACAAACAAACAAACAACTTTCAACCAATTTTCGACTAAATGAAACTTTAAGTGCAGATAATATATAATGCAACAAACAGTTAAAAAAACAGTTTAAGCTTGTTCAAGGTAAGCAAGAGAAGGTATTTCAGGTAAAAAGACAGCAAAAAGTACTTAAATCAGGAAAGTAGTCGCTTTTCTCAGTTCTCTGCTGCTAGGACCACTCTGCAGGACCACGAGGAGCTGTTGCTGTGTAGTATAGCCAGAAAAAAATGCTCAGAGGCAGATTTTAAACAGGGAACTTCAAAACAGCTAGAAATGGTCCAAAACAACCAATTACTACAAGCTCTTGTGCTGAGGTCATTCCTTCAGGGACAGATAGGCTGCTCAAGGCTCCCACTCCCACTGGAGAGCAAAGAAACTTCCTTCTATCCAAGTAAAGCAATGGACACCACAGCCCAGAATACAGCAAAGCCTGTATACTGGTCTAAACTAGTCGAGGAGAGGCGGGAAAACAAGGATATTGCCGCTCTTTACATACCACCCGGAGACAACATCCACATGCTAGAAGAAATCCTCTCCTAGTTCTCTGCTAACATTAACAATGAAACCTTAATCTTAGGTGACATTAATATTAAATGTACCCTCATACAATCTCCCACAACCTCAACCTATATAACTTCACACAACTAATCAACTTACCTACTAGACCCTCTAAAGACTGCTCCTCTGGTAGTACTCTTGTCTGGATACTTGTTTCTCACCCCCACAACTTTTCTGATAGTGGTAACCTTCCTGACTCCCTCACTGATCATTTCTCTGCCTTTGTCCTTTGTCTACTCTCCTACATTCATCTATCTCATACCTAGATCTCTACTCACTCCCTGAAAAACTTCAACCCAAATTCCTTCTCTGACTCTCTGAAATACATAAGTTGGGACCCTCTGAAAACCTTCCCTCTGGATGACGCCGTTACCTTTTTCAACACTACACTCTTAAACCTGTTCAATAGCTTCACACCCTCCAGAACAAAAACAATTAAGTGTAAAACTGTTCCTTGGTTAACCAAAGAAACCTCAAGCCTAATGCATCTCCGAGACAAAGCATGGGAAAATTACCAGAAATATAATACTCCCACCTCCCTCTTGGACTGCAAGCTACTACGTAATAAAGTAAAAAAAAACATATTGCATTTGACAGAAAATCCTACCACACCATACTCCAACATAACCATAAAACTAACCCCAAAAAGTTTTGGAATAGTATCTCTTCCATCCTGCACTTTGGTAAAAAGTTAACCCTTGCCCAGATCCCAATGCCTCTGAACTTTCCTTAGCTACCCAGTTTAACTCCTTCTTCATAGACTTTATAGCCAAACTTACCACATCCTTCACAAACAATTCACCAGTGTCTCCTCCTCCCATCCCACCCTCCACAAACACCAACACTTTCCAACTCCCCCCTTTCATCATCAAACCTATTCCTATCTCCACAATAAGAAAACACCTTCAAAAATTAAAGCCTTGTTCTAATGCCCCTGATGGTCTTCCACCCAAATTCATAAAAACAGCTGCTGATGGCATAGCCTTCCCCATCTCTATCCTAATAAATCGGTCAATTGAAGAAGCCTATGTACCCCTACTCTGGAAAAAGGCCTTTATTATTCCCCTTCATAAAGGGGGCAAGAACAGCGACATCCCTAATTTCCGGCCAATTGCCATCTTATCCCCCATCTCAAAAATCTTAGAAAAATGTATTCACCTACAACTATTACCCTACCTCTTAGACAACTACCTACTAACCCCCACACAACATGGATTCAGACCTGGACACAGCACCACCACTGCCCTCCTCTCCTTCCCTGAAATCATCAATAATGCTCCTGACTCTGGCAATTTAGTATCCACTCTCCTTCTTGACCTATCCAAGGCCTTTGATACTATTTCACATAATCTTCTCCTATCCAAACTCTCTAACCTCAGTCTATCCATTTCTTCTCTCAACTGGTTCTTCAGTTACCTCTTTGATAGGCAACAAGCCGTCAAATGGAAAAGCTGCAGTTCCTCCTTCCTTCATACTCCTACAGGTGTACCACAGGGTTCTATATTAGGTCTTTTACTCTTTAACAGTTTCATAAATGACTTCCATTAGTGTATCCCACATGCTAAACCCATCCAATACGCAGACGTTTCTACGATCATCTGCACCGCTACATCCATCCCCACGCTCCTGAAATTCACCCAAGAAGCCTTCTCATCTACCAAGCACTGGATGTCAAATAATCACCTAGCACTCAATGCATCTAAGTCCAAAATCATGTTATTTACTCCCTTGAGAAATACCATTATAGTCAAAAAGTTTTGCTATAACCAGCCAAAACAATACCTCAACAGAATTTGTCTCCGATACAAAGCTTCTTGGAGTCCTTATTGCTGAACAGTAAAAATTTGATATTCACCTACAAACCAATATAAAAAAACACCAAAAATTAGGTATGCTTTATTGCCACAACCATTATCTTACACCTTCTAATAAATATGTCCTTTCCACCATCTCCCTCATTCCCCCCCTCTTGTATGGAGCCTCACTTCTTACTAACCAGCATTCCTCTGTAAAAACAAAATTGTCCTCCTGCTATAACAAAATCTCTAAGTTTGCTACCGGATATAAATCCTCCAGCCACCACTGCAATGCCCTTCATAAACTAAACTGGCTAGAACTACCCAGCTATCTCTCTTATATCCAACTAATCTTTGCCTATAAACTTATCTTCAAACCTTCTCTCTGGCCCTCCCTCTCCTCCTCTCTCAAAATGCATCTGCCTGATAGACTTCTTAGATCCAATAATCAGAACCTGCTAAAAGTACATAAACCTGCTTGGTCACCAGGCAATCTTTTATTATCCTTCTGTTTAGTATGCCTTTGGAATTCCCTACCACCTCTCATTCATACCACCCACTGCCCCTCCACCTTCAAGACCGTACTCCATTCCCATCTCTCAGCACACTGGGAATGTTTCTGCTGTTACCCTACATGACTTCACTCTACTCTACCCCTATTCTCCTACCCCTCCACTTCAGTTATAACTCTGATCTCCTCTACTCTCATTCCTCCTTCTCTTACTCCCAAATACTACCTACATTTTCCTCTTGAATACTTACAATGACTTACAAGTCTTTTGCCCCTATTTCTCTACAAATATATTAAAATGTCTTGCAAGGCTCTTTGCCACTGCTGTTTTATACAACTCTATTCTCTCTATGGTTAGTACCCACATGCTCCATACAGAATATTTAACAAATGACTCTTCGCTTTTATACATGACACTCCCATTCTACTTGTACGCCTTTGTCCTACTCTCTGCGTAAATTGGGTGTTCTCAAATTGCATTATAACTTGCACTACTGTTTTTACACTTTCTATTAGCTTCTCTTTTGTGAGCACTACCCCTACCCCTAGCCTAAAAAAAAAAAAATGTTACTGTACCATTGATTTATGTGTTTATCTGGGTCCATGACAGAAGAACAAAATGCCGGATCACCGATGACCACATCGCCGACAGCAGACATCCCCGACAATGGTAAGTCAAGGTATTACGGAACGGAACACATTTCTGTTCCTGTAATACACACAAAAAACACATTAAAATGTGTATAGCAGGGGGGTAAGCCCCCCTGCACCCCCCTACTTTAGTATACCAACTCCAAGATCGCACTACAGTGAAGGAATAGGACTAACTCCCATTCTGCACTACTCACCATTGTCGGGGATGTCTGCTGTCGGCAATATCGTCTCAGCTATGTGGTCGTCGGTGATCTGGCATTTCGTTCTTCTGTCGCGGACCCATTTTTATATATGTATATATATATATATATATATATATATATATATAGATAGATATATATATCTATATATATATATATATATATATATATATATATATATATATATATATATATATATATGTTTTGTATTTTATTTTGATGCACTGTATACTGTTTATCCACTGTATAAATGTATGCTTATTTATATACCGTATAAGGAGCTTTTCTCCCCGGGCCTCCATTGAAAATGGGCTCTTCTCGGCCCAATAGACTAAACAAACTATAAATAAATAAATAAATAAATAAATATGGCAAGGTATGACTAATTTTTCAAATTGACATGTTGTAGCCTGCTTATTGTATGGATATGCTTTGACAACTGAGAGAGCATGATAAGATAGGAATATATTGATTATTGAATGCTCTTATTTACTATCCTTTCATTAGTTTTTATTGAAAATACAAAACTCCAGTTTTGTTCAAAACATCTGTGGGTTTTATAGACCTAGTATGAGCAACTTCTTTAAAAAAATCCAGTTATGTTAATGGTAATTTGTTTAAGTCATTAGTAACTTTAAGTTGTACTGTTTTTCTTTAATTTTTCAAATAAGTTTTATATAGTTTTGTTACATTTTGCTCAGTCTTTTTCTTTAGTTTTGAATATTTGAGTAGCTGTACTATATAAAGATAGTAAGCAAACAGTCTAAACCATATTTAAGTAGGACATATCATGATGAATTTTACAAGATAGTAAATAAGATAGTAACATTTAAACACGGTTAGAATTCTTTCATTTAAGAGTAATGGACATGACTGAAAAAAAGACATTTCATTTGACAGACCTTTATTTCATGAACTGCATTTTCCAGGAAATATCAATATACTTAATTATCAAGAATAGAAATTAAAAGCATCCTTACCTCAACTGTTGGGAAAATGTTAAGAGGTATTAACTCTCATGAGCTTCATTGGTCGTGTTCCACACAATATTAAATAATTTGAAAGTATATTGGCTACCCTAGTAATGGCTATAAGTAAATAAAATGGCACATTCTTGCAAATCTCTATTTTTAAGGAAGACTGAAGGTAATAAAAATATTATTTATTATTTTATTTATTATTTTTATTGACATTTGTTAACTGGGTCAGTCCAACTTGTCTTGGGACCCATTTTCAGTGGAGACCTGAGGAGAAAAGCTCTATGAAACAGCAATTTACAATAGAAGTTATACAATCACTAAGTAGTTCTTTTACAAGCACAGTTTACACTAACAGATGATATTACTTAAAGAAAAGTTATACAATGTTGAATATGAACAAAATTGATTTAACAATAGATATGTTAGATAAATCAAATGAAGAAATTTAAAAGGCAGTATACCTGTTTACAGGGTAGCAGTGTAATTACATATTTACATATTTACATTACTGGTTTGATTTGTCAGTGCAGGTATCAGAGATTTGGGGAGAAAAATGACTGGCATGATTTGCACAAAACAGTTGAAAAAAAGGGGGTAAATGACATAGAGGATGGAGAAAATTATCAGGTTGGGGCTTGGCATGGACAGATTTTAGATTTTAGTAGGTGAGACTTGAGTTTTTCTTTGAAATGTGATGGGTGAATGATGGAACAGATGTCCCTGGGAAATTTGTTCCAGGCTTGGGCAATGGAGGATTTGTAGAGGTATTTGCTGATAGTTTTTTGGGTTGGTAGGTTTGTAGCAGTAGTTGGTTAGAGGTACGAAGAGTACGAGGAGGAGAATAGATTGAGATGAGAGAAGATAGAGCAGGGCAGAATGAAGTTTTGTAGAGAAGGGAGTGTAGCATTTGAAGTTGAGATATCTGCAGTAAGTGGGGGGGGAATTCGAGCCAGTGTAGGGAGGTAAGGGATAAACAGTGGTGTGCATTATATAGAAAGCTTGTGACAAATCTAGCTATCTTGTGGTAAGTTTGTTGGAGTTTGTTTAAGGTAGTAGTTTGGTTATTGGTAAATATAGGGGCAGCATAAAGAAGGGAGGGAAGGAGAAAAGCTTGTGCAAGGGACAGTCTAGCATTGGGTGCTGGGTATCTTTTGTTACGATATAGAAGACCGAGTTTCTGGTGAGTCTTTTTAATACTGTGTAGTAAGTGTGTATTAAACTTCAGTTCATCATCGATGATGACTGCTAGAAGTTTAGTTTGAGTTTCAGGTTTGATAAGTAGTGTTATTTGAGGAAGTGATAGTAAAGGTGGATTTGTGGTAAGAGAGAGAGTGTGAAGAAAATGTAACAGTTTGGTCTTTTTGGGGTTGAGGATCAGTAGGTTAGGGGTTAGCCACTGTTCAGAAGAGATGAAGGTCTGTTGGGTAAGCGTATGAAGTTCAGAGATGCTGTCAGAGATGCAGATGAGGGTAGAGTCGTCAGCATATTAGATGAGGGATGATTGCTTACAAGATGTGTGGTGGTCATTAGTAAGGATGTTAAATAGGAGGGGTCCCAAGATGGAGCCCTGGGGAACTCCTGTTGGGACAGGTATAAAAAGAGAAGTGGAAGAGAGCAATCTTACTGATTGTTTCCTACAAGTTAAGTAGCTAGAGAACCAGGCAAGGGAGGAGGTAGATAGGTTAAGATTAGCAAGTTTAGATAGCAGTAAGGGATGTGAGACTGTATCAAAGGCTTTTGAGAGGTCAAGGAAGAAACATGATAGGAGTTTATTTTTGTCCAGGGCCTCAGCAATGGTATGGGTAAAGGATAGTAGGGCAGTAGTTGTGCTGTGGTGGGGACGAAAACTGTGTTGGGTGGCCGTGAGGAGATTATGTTGGAGCAGGTAGTTGAGTAGTTGGGAGTGGACACGTTTCAAGAATCTTTGAGAGGGGGATAGGATGGCTATGGGTTGGTAGTTAGAAGGGTCAGTAGAATTTCCACCTTTGTGCAGAGGAATGGTGAAAAAGGATTTCCAGAGAGTGGGAATGGTGGATTCTTCTATAGATTTGTTGATTAGTATGGACACTGGATAGGCTATGGTGTCTGCAGCTAGTTTGAGGAAGGTAGGTGGTAGATTATCTGTGGAGGAAGAGCAGGAATTGAGTTTATAAAGAAGAGATTGAATATAGGAGGTGGAGACAGGATGTAGAGAGAAAGGAGGATTGTCAGGTAGGTTGGGTGGGGTAGACAGGGGAGTAGTCTTACAGTTTGAGGGGATGAGTGACTGAATAGCATTGATAAAGTGATTGTTAAGAAGGGTTGCTGTGTCTAGAGGGCTTGTGTTGGGGAAGGGGCTGGGTGTTGAGGGACAGCCTGGGGACAAAATGCTGTTAATTGTAGTTCAGAATTTCTGACGGTTTGATTTGTAAGTAAGTTGGCCAGAGTTGTAGAATGACTTTTTATCTGCATTGGCTTGTTTCTTAGTAAAGTTTCTGAGGTGCTTATAGTGGTGAAGGAGGTGGCAACAACTGAAAGAGCGTGCAGGAACCACAAATGAACAACGATAGACAGCAAAAGCCACACGCTGCTGCTGAATCTCTCAGTCAAGCAGCACAAAACCAAAGAACTGCAAACGATTTAGTAAAATCTCCAGAATTTAATGGTTTAGCGCTTTCTCTTGCTAAAAGGCGAGCTTCATCAGAACCACTGACAATATACACAAACTTCCTTAAAAACCAAAATTGGCGCCAAAATGACACCTATAATACAGGAAATGCTAAGTTTAAAGGCATACCCATATTGTAAAACAAAAAGAAACTTTTTTAAAAAGTTTTTTACAATGCATATAATACAAATGTGTGAAAAAATTAAAAATAAATACCAATATAAAAAACACAAAAATGTGAAAACATGTTAAAACATTGAATCACAAAGTTTGACCCTTCATATAGTATGTAATATAAAACATAGAATTTAATTATCTAACATTAATGCAGACTTTATCGATATACTTTCATTAATACCTGGTGGGGTTGTGGCATCCAAATACAGTTGCCACCAAAGCTCTCTATAAGACAGATAATTTTTTATATCTCCTCCTCTAGGGTTACTTCTAACAGACTCCAGTATAGCAAACTTGAAGGAATGTGTGGCACCTAATTCTTGAATGTGTTTACTAAGGGCATTTTTCATGTCTAATCTACGTATGCTATATAAATGGGAATATATTCTCTGACGCAATTGTCGTTCTGTCTTCCCCACATAAAAACAATTACACATTTGACAAATTGCGATATACACCAGCATCGTAGACCTACAATTGCCCTTACAAAAATGCACTGTACTACGACCTACATTATGTAAAGCTATACTACTGATGTCAAGTATGTAGGTACATTGTTTACAAGTGCCACATTTAGAGGAATGAGTTACTGAAAGTTTACTGGGTACATTCGTACTTTCCAAGATGGATTTAAGATTCCTACCCATTTTATAAATAAATCTGGGTTCGAGACCTAATATATCCACCATACCCTGATTTGTAATTAAAATGTACCAATGCTTGTGTATAATGTTTATTATGTTGGGACTGAATGGACCATATTCTATAACACACAAAGTTTGTGACTTATCAAACCTTTCCTTATGCCTCAAATTATCTACTATCGTATTGGATGCAGAATCAGATACGAAGTCTAAGGTGGTAGAAATCTTCATGTTGGCCCCTAGTAAAGGGGTATATTTCTTACCCCATTCCTTCATCACATATTCAGCTGTTTCATCCAAAATTTTTGAAGTATACCCCCTATCTTTAAATAGAGCCTTCATATAGGTTATTTCATTTACAACATCCTGATGTTCAGAGGTCATCCTAATGGCTCTAATACATTGCCCTTTAAAAATGTTCCTCTTCATGTTAGGTGGGTGAAAGCTATTGTAGTCTAAGTATGAGTTGGTAAATGTGTGTTTTCTATAAATGGAAGATTTAAACCTACCATTTTCCAAAGAAATGTACGTATCAAGATAAGCCACCCCTGTGTTGTTCTGTGTAGAGGTGAAATTCAGATAATTACTGCTATCATTCAAATGTAGCATAAAAGAGTCAAACAAATCAATGCTTCCTTTCCACAGGATGTAAATATCATCCAGGTAGCGGGAATAGTAGGCAATGTGATGGTAAAATGTGCTGTTGAACACACATTTCTCCTCCCAATCAAGCATTACCAGATTAGCAAACATGGGAGCACAAGCTGCTCCCATGGCTACACCTCTGGCTTGCTTGAAAATTTCCCCCTCAAAGAATACAAAATTGTTCTCTAAAACAATGCTCATGAGGTCAACAAGCAAAGAAATCTTGTCCCAGCTCAACTCAGAATGTTTTCTTAGACTACTAGAAAAAGCTTCTAGTCCTTCTTCCCATGGGATGCAGCTAAACAAATCTACTACATCAATAGAACAAAATATTAACTGTTCTTGCTGTATATTCACTGGGAAATTACGAAGGAATTCCCATGAATCTTTTACCATATGACTCAACTTGTTGTAAATAAATTTCAAGGTGTGATCTATTACTACACCTAAAGGGAACGTTTTAGATTTGCTGCCCGAAATTATAGGGCGAAGTGGGGGATTCAAATGTTTTTTATGAACTTTGGGAATACCCACTATGGTGGCTAAAACAGGGTTATCCACCATCATAAAATCAAAAAGATCTTTAGTAATTCTTTGGTGTAGTAGGTATTCCTCTAAGCACATCTCAATTTTCCTATAGGCAATATTCAGCTCATTAATAGATGAGATTTGGTAATTACCTGACTCATGGAGAATGTTGTAAATTGAGGCACTATATGCGGTGGCATCAAATAATACGATGCCTCCGCCTTTGTCGGGCTTCATAACCCTAACAGATGGATCCAAAGAAAGATCACTCAGAATTTTCATTTTGTCATGAGACAGATTGTCTTTTTGTTCTAAATATTTCTTTCTTCTAAATGTACATTTTTTAAGAGCATAAACCTCTTTCATAACCCTCCTTTCAAATATAGAAACAATAGGGTTATTAATCGGAATATAAGTGCTCTTTTTCTTTAAAGGTCTTTCAACTTTAGACACACATGTGTTGCTGTTCTCAAACATTACAGCTAAATTAAGTTTTCTAGTAAATTTCTTTATGTCTAATAATGAATCAACCACACGAAATCTGGATGTGGGTATGAATTTTAACCCTTTAGAGAGCAAACTAAAATGTGCTGTTTCCAACTGTACATTACTATAATTAAAGATTTTAAAGTTTTTATACTCATGAATAACCTCATCCACAACAGCTATACTCTCTTCACTATGAATTTGACTACTAATAGCCTGCTGTACAAAATCAGTAACAGAATGTACTATTTCGTTCTCCAATTTCCTCTCTTCTTCCAATTGACTCTGTTCCTGTAAGGTGGAACTGAATAAAAATCCTGTTCAGTATTTTCATCATAGACACGTTCCATCGGTCTGTTTTGAGCCCCTACATAGGTTTCTTTCTTATCAGTACCCCACCTGTAACTCGTATGTCTGCTATACTGCTCTTTGTCTCTCACAATTTTTTTGTATTTCCGGTCAAAGGCCTTTTTAGCCCTATCTTCCGCTAAAATAAATTGCTTGAAATAGAGCTTCTCCCATTGATTAAAATTAAGATCTTGTGTAATAGTGTTATCCAAGTCTTCTACCTCCGTAATAATTTTACACAATTTCATATCATTATGTTTAAGCAAAAGCTTCATAAATCCAACACCAAAAGAGTCAAATAAGGTGTTGAATTCTGTTTCAACATCTACATCAATCAAAGAATTACTAAAGATCTTTTTGATTTTATGATGGTGGATAACCCTGTTTTAGCCACCATAGTGGGTATTCCCAAAGTTCATAAAAACCATTTGAATCCCCCACTTCGCCCTATAATTTCGGGCAGCAAATCTAAAACGTTCCCTTTAGGTGTAGTAATAGATCACACCTTGAAATTTATTTACAACAAGTTGAGTCATATGGTAAAAGATTCATGGGAATTCCTTCGTAATTTCCCAGTGAATATACAGCAAGAACAGTTAATATTTTGTTCTATTGATGTAGTAGATTTGTTTAGCTGCATCCCATGGGAAGAAGGACTAGAAGCTTTTTCTAGTAGTCTAAGAAAACATTCTGAGTTGAGCTGGGACAAGATTTCTTTGCTTGTTGACCTCATGAGCATTGTTTTAGAGAACAATTTTGTATTCTTTGAGGGGGAAATTTTCAAGCAAGCCAGAGGTGTAGCCATGGGAGCAGCTTGTGCTCCCATGTTTGCTAATCTGGTAATGCTTGATTGGGAGGAGAAATGTGTGTTCAACAGCACATTTTACCATCACATTGCCTACTATTCCCGCTACCTGGATGATATTTACATCCTGTGGAAAGGAAGCATTGATTTGTTTGACTCTTTTATGCTACATTTGAATGATAGCAGTAATTATCTGAATTTCACCTCTACACAGAACAACACAGGGGTGGCTTATCTTGATACGTACATTTCTTTGGAAAATGGTAGGTTTAAATCTTCCATTTATAGAAAACACACATTTACCAACTCATACTTAGACTACAATAGCTTTCACCCACCTAACATGAAGAGGAACATTTTTAAAGGGCAATGTATTAGAGCCATTAGGATGACCTCTGAACATCAGGATGTTGTAAATGAAATAACCTATATGAAGGCTCTATTTAAAGATAGGGGGTATACTTCAAAAATTTTGGATGAAACAGCTGAATATGTGATGAAGGAATGGGGTAAGAAATATACCCCTTTACTAGGGGCCAACATGAAGATTTCTACCACCTTAGACTTCGTATCTGATTCTGCATCCAATACGATAGTAGATAATTTGAGGCATAAGGAAAGGTTTGATAAGTCATAAACTTTGTGTGTTATAGAATATGGTCCATTCAGTCCCAACATAATAAACATTATACACAAGCATTGGTACATTTTAATTACAAATCAGGGTATGGTGGATATATTAGGTCTCGAACCCAGATTTATTTATAAAATGGGTAGGAATCTTAAATCCATCTTGGAAAGTACGAATGTACCCAGTAAACTTTCAGTAACTCATTCCTCTAAATGTGGCACTTGTAAACAATGTACCTACATACTTGACATCAGTAGTATAGCTTTACATAATGTAGGTCGTAGTACAGTGCATTTTTGTAAGGGCAATTGTAGGTCTACGATGCTGGTGTATATCGCAATTTGTCAAATGTGTAATTGTTTTATGTGGGGAAGACAGAGCGACAATTCGTCAGAGAATATATTCCCATTTATATAGCATCGTAGATTAGACATGAAAAATGCCCTTAGTAAACACATTCAAGAATTAGGTGCCACACATTCCTTCAAGTTTGCTATACTGGAGTCTGTTAGAAGTAACCCTAGAGGAGGAGATATAAAAAATTATCTGTCTTATAGAGAGCTTTGGTGGCAACTGTATTTGGATGCCACAACCCCACCAGGTATTAATGAAAGTATATCGATAAAGTCTGCATTAATGTTAGATAATTAAATTCTATGTTTTATATTACATACTATATGAAGGGTCAAACTTTGTGATTCAATGTTTTAACATGTTTTCACATTTTTGTGTTTTTTATATTGGTATTTATTTTTAATTTTTTCACACATTTGTATTATATGCATTGTAAAAAACTTTTTAAAAAAGTTTCTTTTTGTTTTACAATATGGGTATGCCTTTAAACTTAGCATTTCCTGTATTATATGTGTCATTTTGGCGCCAATTTTGGTTTTTAAGGAAGTTTGTGTATATTGTCAGTGGTTCTGATGAAGCTCGCCTTTTAGCGAGAGAAAGCGCTAAACCATTAAATTCTGGAGATTTTACTAAATCGTTTGCAGTTCTTTGGTTTGGTGCTGCTTGACTGAGAGATTCAGCAGCAGCGTGTGGCTTTTGCTGTCTATCGTTGTTCGATAGTGGTGAAGGAGGGATAATTCTTTGCTTTTGGTCCAGGCTTTCCATGCTATATTTAAAAAGTATAAAAGTGCATTTGATTTAAAGTAAGGAAGCCTTACCTTGAGGGGAGCTTACCAAAAAACTCAGATATTCCACTACTACTTATAATACTTTATAACTTTTAATGAGACATTGCCAAAAGATGCAACAATGGAGCTGGCATTTAAATTGAATCACTATGGGGTATATGTCATGATCAGTAATAACTCCTTTACACTCCATGCTCAGCAGGTCATGATACTCAGTACTGTACATGCTTTCTACATACCAAATGACTTCTATGCCAAATTCTATGCTTGCATCACTGTCTGATCACCATACACTATTTAAATTTACCTTGCTTTAAAATCAATTTAGCTGTAAGCTGGTAATGACTCTCAGCATCTGTCTGATCAAAATTAAAATGTAGCAACTTGTTTTTCTCAACATATTTATTAGGATTCACTTAAATATCAGTTGTGCAATAAACCTCATCTGTATAAAATTCAGTGCCAGGGAGACTAAGGCTATCTGCAGAAGTATCTGAGGATAGATACTATAAATCAAAAAGATAAAGACTACAGTATAATAAATAGGGGTTATTTATTTATTTGTACTTGTTTATTTTATTTAATAACTCACATATTTGTTTGTTTGTTTGTTAAATGGGTAACCTCACCATACACATTTTTCTTTTCAAGGTGACCTAGGAACATTATCTGGTTAGGTGACCTGCTCAGATTCACAAAGTACCCAGATGGAGACTGAGGGAATCAAACCCTATGAAAAGATTTAAATGCTTTGGTACAAGAAATGTTGAAAAAAAGACAGCAATGGCAGCTGAAACAAAAATAAATGAAGTACTGTTCTATTGACTGATGCTCGAGACATGAGAAAATATCTTGAAGGATCAAGAGACTACCAGAAGTAACCAAATTAAATCTATTTAAAGGACACTGAAAATACAAAAGCATGATGACTATTTATTAATGACTTCCATTACTTCTGTGATATCTGCAAAACAGATCAATAAACTGATATCACTCTAAAAGCAATCTGAGCCTAATTATGTAACTTTAGAAGAAACATAACAGTCTGCAAGTTCATTTACAAAAAGAACATTACAATAATCAATTAAAGCACGTAAAACATACAAAGTACCAGACAAAGATGTTCTTCTGTTAGAGTTTTACCTTGCATCCATTACTGACAGCAAGTTCAGTTTAGAAGTAACTCTTCCTACCATGCCAGAAGTCATTCATTTATGCAGTCCTGCTAAGGTCAGGAAAGGACTCAGTGCAATGCAGCAAATTAAGTCAATTTAGCCAGTTAACACAAATTATTTATTTATTTAGTTAGTTATTAATTAACATTGGTTTATCAGAATTATCTGGCTTGGTGTAGCAAGTGCCATTTTTCAGCAGAGGCCACAAAAAAGTCCAGGTACAGGCATATATAAAATACAAATGGTAATTTCCAGTGTAACAATGAATAAAAAGTTGCAGTTATACAAAAACAAATACAAAAGGTAAATATACAGGATAACATTAAATAAAAGTTTTGGGTAGATAAATATAAAGAGTAAAATATATGGTGCGGTATTAATTTGAATGAGGATTCACATTTCTCAGTGTAGCATTACATTAGTTGTACTCAAAACTATTTGTTTTGGAAGTGTTAAGTATATCTAGTATGTTTAACAGCATCCCTGCAGATACAGCTCAATGAGGATAGTGTTATCATAGTGCGGCAGTAACGTTGACATACTCAAAAAGATTTGGTGTGGGAGAAGAAATTATCTCTACTAAGTTTAACAGCATTCCTACAAGTTGAAGAATCAGTAATATAAATAAAGATTACAATATGTTTATGGACATGGCAGCTATTAGAATGATATACCTCTTGCCAAGTTTGAAAAAGTTAACTAGAGTAGATTTATCCCCAAAGGAAAATACAAAATAATATGCAAATTGTTTTGATTCCTTCAACAAATGACATTAAAGGGAACTGCCAGCAGTAATACTTAATCTAGACATTAAGGAGGGTTTCAGATAACAAATAAAACACAACATGACAGTGAGTAGTAAATAGTGATATGAATTTAGTGTGGCACAGTTTAATGAGAATTAGACATGTATAGCTGCCTGTGCTGTCATGCCAGGGACTGCACTATATGATGAATCTGTGCAGATGATAGTAACTGGTCTGCTGGATCAATCCTACAATGAGAGATTATGTGAACTAAAGGGAAGCAGCATGCAGGTACCATGTTGATGCTGTGCACATTTGTATGTGCATTGAGGTACCCCATATCTGCTACATGGGCACCACAGCAAAGTGCTAAGTCATTGTATCATATAAATGGGAACAAGAAAGCAGAGGAGCACACCGAACAGAAAAGAGAGAGTGGTGTTGAAAGACAGAGGGCATACTTTTTGTGGATGCACTCCCATTTTTAATGAAGAATGTTAGGGGGAATGTAGCAAGGGATAATAGGGGTAGGATGCTGGAAGAAGGAACAGAAAAAATGTACATATAATGCAGACAAAGACTGATGGGGGATGAAGTGCCACACTGGTGGGTAAAGCTGGGGGAGATTTAATTGATAGAGGTTGAATAACTAGCAATGGAGAGGTTTGTGCTATAAACGGGGCATGGATAATGAAACAAACAGATGGAAAGCACAATTATGGGGGATAAGTAGGGTGAGGAGAACTTGCTGATAACTCACCCAGATGTCAGTCTCCTCAATGGGTGACACTGGCTACCTCTCAAGGCCCAATGGTCAGTGCTTGCCAGTAGTGCAACTCCCCCAACCACATAGGGAGGCACTCCAAGATATCATTGCAGGCATCTAGTATCTGGCCCACCATTACATCTTACAATGACTGATGCAGGGGAACCCTTCCATGGAAAACTCTTATGAGGAGCTTTAGTCCTCTCCACAGAGACCACCAGTGACCCCACCCAGTAACCTTGGGGTCCTAATGGAGAGATGAAAAGTCAGCAAGCAAAGGAGACTGGTAGTGCTGAAATTGAATTCATCCTCAATTCTTGGTGAGTACCTTCGCTAGCTGGACCCTGTTTTTCACAAAATCTCACCAAGGTGACACTGATATGTAGACTGCATTTAGATAGCATATATCATGGACAGAAGTAAGTCAAAAACAAAATAAGATAGCTGGGTGTACAAGACCCAGGATAAAAAAAGTGCACAATCTTGGTAGGCGCACTGGTGCCAGGACTAGAAAAAAATGACAGTGTAGAATCCTCAAAATATGGAAACATTCCTACAGTGGGGCCAGGCCATGCCCAGGGGAGGATGCACCCCCCTGTTGTAGAAGGAAGTAGCAGTCCACAAAAATCACAAAAATTTATTGGCCAAAGAAGAGCCATAAAGATGATAGAGTGGACTGTTGAGGATAAGAAAGAAACGATGTATTGTTACTATTATGTAAAAGGCCCGGAATTTCTAGACAGAAGATATACAAAATGATTAAGAGAGAAATTAGAGGAAAGAAAAATACGTCTGCAGGAAAAACTGTCAGAAGCTACAAATATAAATTTGCATTCATTAATACAACAGATTTTTGAAAAACAGTACATAGATCAAGAAACTTTGATCTGTTTGGAAAAAGAAGCATCTGAGGAAGTGCGAAAATATAAACAACAAAACCTAGAGATATTTGAAAAATATAAAAAAAGAAATATGGACATGGGAAAGAAAGAGAGATTTGATATGGTGCAATATTTATACAAAGGAGAAAGCCAAGTTAACTAATATAGAGAAGGCATTCTCAAAGATATTCAAAGAGAAATACAGGCAAAGGCATCCAGATATGGAAAATTTCACAATAAAAAATTAATATCACAAAGATATAATGTGGAAAAGAAGATTAGTAAAGCAGAAGTTAAAGAAATAGATGTTGACGTTATGGCGTGCCTGTGAAGTGAAGGATTTAATGTAGAAGGTCTAACACAGACTACATCACAGCATGATGGAGTGAGTCCCCAGAATAAGGAAAAGCAAGAAGACCAGGAGACATGTGAAGAAGAAATATGGACTTGGGGAAGGAAAAGAGAATTAATTGTTTGTTTGTGTCTTTCAGCTTTTCCCGATTAGGGGTCGCCACAGCGAATTAATATGGTGTAATATTTATGTAAAGGAGAAAGCAAAACTAACTAATACAAAAAGAGCAGCACCAAAGATATTTGAAGAGAAATACAGACAAAGGAATCTGGATATGGAAAACTTTACAATACAAAAAATAAAAAGACTAAGAGGAAAAGTAGAAAAAGAGATTAGTAATGGAGAAGTCAAAAAATAGAAATTTAGGTTATGGAGCAGCTGCAAAGAGAAGGATTCAGTGTAGAAAATCAAATGCAGAAAGCACCACAACAGGACAGAACAATGGATATCCAAATTAAGTGGAAACCAGTGGAACAGGAAGCAAATGGTCAGGTGCCATATGAAGATAATTTGAAGCCTTCCACAGGATACCAGTATAAATGTTCACTTGAAGCTAGACAGCAAGGAAAGGAACAGGAAACTGTGGAAACTCTGATGCAGTCAATATTGAAGAGTGATAGGACAGTGAGTTTCCATATGACAGAGCAACAGATGACACAGGATGAAATTAAAGAGAATGTGCCACAGGAAGATGCTATAGAACTTTCTATAGAATGCCTGCAGGAAACAGAAAATAAGGGATCTGCCCTCAGTTTGGAAGAAAATGAGCTTAGAGAAGAGTTGCTTGATTTAATGGACATGTATAGATATATTAAGATCAATGAGAGAAATAGACTGCAAAAGGTCAATAAAACCTAAAAAGTCAGAAGTCTGATAAAACAAATGAACACAGTAATTAGGACGGTCCATAGAGATCCATGCAATATAACCGAAGTAAACAGGATGTATTATTGTGCAGTTAAATTAATAACTGATAAAGTTCTACCACAAGATCACAGGGTAGTGAGGGAAAGGAAGGGGAGAAATCGAATACCATCATGGAAGTATCGAATAGAGAAACCTATAAAGCAATTAAGACAAGAAGTGTCACTGTTAGGAGACTATAGAAGAGGGAATAGATCAACAAAAATACTAAGAAAGACAGATGTGATAAAAGCAATGCGTAGTATTAGAACAGACCAGGATCTATCATGCACTTTCACAAATAACAAACTAAAAATTTCAGCACAGGCGGAAACACTTAGAAAATACACAGATAAATATAAAGGAACAGTACAAAATAAGCAATTTATTGATGACTCAAAAAAGTTTTATAGAGAACTGGGAAATAAGGTAAAAGGAATTGAAAGACCGCCAAAAAAAGAGGAAGTAGATACATTTTTGAGAAGTATCTATGAAGATCCTGTGGAACATAACAAAGATGCTAAATTGATAGAAGAAGTAAAAGAAAGAATAAGAAGTTTAAAGGTACAGGATATGAAATGGGATGAAGTAACAGCCAGAGAGATTGAAAGAAAATTGAGAAAAGCCTCTAACTGGAAAACCCCAGGCCCAGATGCAGTACCTAACTTTTGATTAAAAGTAATAACATCTTTGCACGAGGATTTAGCCATGAGTAAGAACTATTTATATATGCACCCTGAGCAGACACCACACTGGCTAACAACAGGCAAAACAATGCTCTTACTTAAGTGTGAACCTGCAAGCTACCCTAAAAATTATAGATCAATAACTTGCCTTACGACGCTGTATAAACTATACATGGGAATTGACACCGACAGAGTTTATAGTCATTTAGAAAAAAACTCAATTATGGCAGAAGCACAAAAGGGCAATAAAAGAAAGTCATATGGAACAAAGGATCATTTGGTGGAGAACTGTAAAAAAGGAAAGAATCTTAAGTATGACATGGATTGACTACAAAAAAGCATTTGATAGCATCCCACTTTCATGGATAAAAGATTGCTTAGTAATGTATAAGATACAGCCTACACTGATTGACTACATTACTGTAACCATGAAACAATGGCAGACCACTTTGCAATTAAGCCATGATGAAGGACAGATTATTATCCGAGGGATAAAAATTCAAAGGGGGGAATAGTCCAGGGTGATTATCTGTCACCATTGCTATTCTGCCTTGCCATTAATCCATTAAGCTGTTTACTTAACAGCTTTGGCCATGGGTACAATTTGGCTCCTAGAAAACAACAAAGTCTAATGATTTCTCATCTTCTTCTTGTTGATGATTTAAAACTGTATAGCTCAGCAAATAAGGAACTGAAAATACAGCTGCAGATTGTCAAAATTTTTTCAGATGATATTAGAATGTCATTTTGTCTTGATATATGTGCAAAAGCAGCCTTTAAAGCAGGAAAACTGCAGCACCATGAAAACATCAGTTTGGGACAAGAATGTGATATAAAAGAACTTGAGCAAGAGGCAATGTATGAATGCTTGTGAATTGATGAAGGATCAGCAATAAAACGTGGACAAATGTGAATAAAACTCAGTAAGGAATACTTTAGAAGACTTAAATTAATCCCGAGAACAGCATTGACATCCAGGAACAAGATCCACGCTATAAATCGGTTTGCTCTTCCTGTCCTAACATACAGTTTTGGAGTGATTGACTGGCCCCAAAAAGTGTTGGATAGATTCGATATTAAAACAAGAAGGATGCTTCATGCTCACCAAATGATTTATAAAAAGCAGTGTATACCAAGATTATATATTCCCTGTTCCGAAGGAGGGATGGGCCTCCTTGAAATTGATTACATGTATAGATCTGCAATCATGGGACTCCACACATATCTACAGACCTCACAAGATCCAAATGTAGTGAAAGTTTTGAAACATGAAGAGAATAAATCTAAGATGACTTCTGTGCTTAATTTAGCAGAAGCATATCGATGTCAAGCAGGAATGAAAATCAAACCAGAAGTAGATAAAAACCAGGCAGCAAATGAATGTGCCAAAAAACAAAAAAATGAATATAAGGTGAAGGTCAAGATGAGAAGGCAAGAAATGTGGAAAACATAAATATAGTTGCAAGTATAGAAAACTTCCGGAAGAGCTTCATGTTGATCAAGAATGAACACAGGAATGGTTAAGGAGAGGTGAATTCAAACCAAGAAATGAAATATTAATATTGGCAGCCGAAGATAGTGGGCTATGTACATGCTGGTTTGCAAAGTCCATTGAATGTGTGGGAGAAACAGACAAATGTAGGTTTTGTAAAACCAAATAGGAAACAGTCACACACCTTGTTGCTGGTTGTGACACACTAATGGCAGAAGGACTGTATACTGAAAGGCATAATAATGTAGCGAGACTGTTGCACTGGGGACTGTGCAAACATTATGGTATCGAAGTGGCTGAAAAACACTGGAAACATGAGCCACAAAGCATCATAGAAAATGATGAAGTTTATATCACATGGGATCACCCATTACCAACAGTTCAAAAGACAGATGCTAGAAAACTGGATATAGTGATCCAAGAAAAGAAGACAAAAGTAGCATTGATCATTGAAATTGCCATACCCAGTGACTATAGTGTCTTGTGTACAGAGAGACACAAAGTAATAAAATACCAGGAGCTGCAGGTAGAAATGAGAGCAATGTGGAAGAAAGATGCCCAGACAGTTCCAACAGTAGTAGGAGCAACGGGTCTTATAAAAAAGAATTTACAATCGTATTGGGATATGTTACCAATACATGTAACTCCATACAAACTGCAGAAGGAGTAATTACTGGGCACATTGTGGGTGCTGCGAAGAACACTACTGGCTGACATCAAAGATCAAAACAATACTGATTCCATGAACTTTAATTGTACTTTGACTTAGGAATGGGGTCCATACCCATCATGGTATTAGAAACCCAAAAGACTTGGAGAAATTAGAGGCAGTAACCTTTCCCAAGGTAACCTTCATAATTGTGTAGATTATCAGGCCTGGGAACTGCTAGGAGCCTAGTGGGAGGAGCCATGGCCAGAGAGCAGAGCAGTAGCCATTGTTTTACCATCGTCTACACCTTGCATGATTTAGAAGATAAAAAAAATAAATGTTGGAAAAGAAAAGGAAGCACATAATCCCAGATTAGTAATGTGTCTTGCAGCATAATAAAGTAGTACATTACTGCCAGCAATACACTACATATACCCCACTGCCTAGAGAGCCTGTCTCACCTCCTCTAATTGGCCATCCTATTTTATTTTATTTTTTACTTTTAAGTGTGCCAACTTAAATGTGTATATGGTTGGGCCTCTTATGGTCTCTGTGATAGCTTGCCTAGTATTATTCCCACATTCCTATATTTCTGTGACACTAGAAACCATAAAACAAATAGTAATGAACACTGCATATCCTTGACAACTGTAGGTAAAAGACAAATGTGCTAGTCCTTCTGTACATTACCACACCAAGAACATAATGATTACAGCAAAAAGGTGGCTCTGTTTCCCTAACCACTTTTCTCCCTGGTGGAAAAGGTCTGAGTGGCAAATCATCAGATCATTATGATAGTGCATGCATCTACTGCCCTGTCATGCTAGTGCCAAGAATCAGCATTGTCAAGGGGGTTTTCCTGATTTCCAAGCATTCACTTCCCTTGGTTCCAGTGCAGCAGGTGAAGAAAGATTTTACATGCCCTACTGCACCAGGTGGAAGCCTTGCCATAGTCTGCACCTGCTAAGGCCATGTTCACTCTCCAGGTCTAACACAGGAGATAAATCATAGCCTGGTGTATACAGCGGTAAACAGTGGACACAGTGTAAGGTATATCAACAGTCAGCAGGATAGCACAATGCACATTAACAGTAGCGGGATGCACATGGCCAGCAGCTCAATACAAATTGATAATAGTAGTAATATGGTGAGGCTTTGCAGTTTCTGTTTCTACACATACACTACAGAGGATCTCCCAGCTGAGGAGCAAGCAGGCAGAGAACCTGTAAAATGGACTAGGCTTGATGACACATCACCACCTTAGCATAAGTACTGCATAATGAGCCATATTTTAGCTCAGTAAAAACAAAAGCTGACATTTTGCAGAAGCCAATGTTTCTGTAAGGAGCTTAGAGAATTGGAATATAGTGGATATCACAATGCACTACAATATAGGAAAACCTACAGTAGACTGGACTGCTGATGATGGATCGCAGGACTATAGTGACCTCAAAAGTGGCATCGACATGGCAGGCACTGTAGCACTGTAGTACAGTGTGTGGAGTCTACACTGTACAGGACATGATACGGGACTCAACCTATTAGGGTATAGGGAACAGGGCAGTTGCATTTCTAGTAGGGGGAAGGGCTCAGGTTTTTAGGGCACAAGGCACATGTTCAAGCCAGATCACTGTCCTGTTGTGTAGGTGTAGCAGCACTTTTACATATATTCACACATCATGACATGGAGGGGATATTGGGCCACCAGTACACCAGGCAGAGACTGTAGTTTCTGTTCAGGTTTGATGAATAGCAAATATGGCTAACATGCTCACAGTTTCCACACTGCTACACAACATTGAAATGGTTATGGATGGCGCAGTGGTACAGTGATAACATTGTTGTCTCGCAGCAAGAGGTTCTCTGGTTCGATTCTTGGCTGGAATGCCTTCTGTGTGGAGTCTGCATGTCATCTATGTGTGTCCTTTCTGTGTTTGTGTGGATTTCCTCTGGGTGCTCTGGTTTCCTCCCATGTTTCAAAGACATGCATCTGGAGTGTTTTGTTTTGGGCCTCTGCTGAAAATTGGCTTCATTCCAAGTAGGACTTTTCCAGTAAACAAATGTTAAATAAAAATAATAATAAATAATACTGTAATGGTACACAGGGCTGCAGCTACTAAAAGGAGACTGTGGATAGTACTAGAACAACCATTAGCTGGCATGCAGAGTCATACACACACTCAGTGACACACACATAAATCCCATCAGGGTACATGTCTTCACAAGGGACAAATACAACAGGCTGCATAATCATCTCTCTCTATTCTACTGTTCATGAAAGACAAACATGCTGTTCCACATGCTGTAGCTAGCAGCACAATAAAGAATTAGTGTAGGATATGTGAGGCTGAAGTCTGCAAAACTATTACTATGTTCCTGTCATAGAGCAAATTCTCCCTGCAACAAGGATATTTCATGCTCCACAAACCCCTGTATCCACTGGAATAGGCAGCCCACACATGCCCCTTGATTTCATATGAGGGTGACACATGTCTACTAAGTCCAGTATGAAATCTCTGTCTACACTGTTGTGGTCAACAGTGTCCCAGTCCTAAAGGTTACCCAGTCCTAAAGGTTATGGTATGTCAGCAGTTAGTAGCCTCATCTTCAATGTGGAAAGCAGCACTAAGTATCATCACAGATGCTGATTTCCAAGTTAGCTACTAAAACACACGCTGAACAGATAAAGCAGATGATTTTCCAGGCATCTTAGAGAAAACAATACCCCTGTACCCCAATAACATGTGGTCCTCAGACTATCTGATCTCTACATTGCACTTATTTTAAGCATTCCCAAATCATGTCCCCATGTTTGATTTCCTCACTTGCATATGTGACAGCTCTCATTAACATTCCGATACTCACTGGCATGCCATCATGGGGGTCGTCTACATATGATACATACTGTGCTGTTTTTCTATTAGTGCAGTTATGCTATTTGTGTCTCTGAATATCTCCCCTCACTTTAAATAACATTCAAATCACTGTTTCATGTAATACACTCTGCTATTTATTTCTGAATACCCTCCCCTCAAAAGTACATTTGCTAATTTCAAATGAAGAAATGATTTTTGGAATAGCAGAAAAGTGGCAACTTGGAATATGTTTTCAATCATTATGTAAGGGCTCATATTCCTCTATTAAAGTTCCATGGATTTCAAACATTTTCTGTAGAAAAAGACAAAAAAAAACCAAGGTTTTCCACACTTTAAAGTGTTGATTGTGCAGGATAGAGATTTACTAAGTGATGTTGAAAATTCTGGAGTTTCAACAGCAAAATGCTTGAAATTTTCTCCAGTGTCTTGGTTTCCTAATGGCAACATATACATACATCAGTGGCACAAAACATTAATTTTAATCCTTTACCCACCTTGTTATCAACTAGTCCTTTTGCTGGGTAGTTGGAATAGTCCTTTACCTTAGAGACATAATCATGTCAAAGGAGGTCTATTACAAATGCCAAAACAGACAGCTCAAGCACATGTATACTCAGGATACATGTACCTACTACTGTACATTTCCTGAGCAAATGAATAGTGATGAAAAACATAAAAAAGTGTGTTTTGCAAGGAGGTAAGCTCTTTGCATCCCTAATGTGGGTGGCAAAGCTCCTCCACTCCCTTAATTTATTATTGCTCCAAGGTCACAGACCTCAGAAAACGAGTGATTGCCAGCTGAGAAAAAAATTATCATGATCTTTCTCAAGGAGGTTACAAGCTGGGGAACTTAAAAATGTTTTTCCTATGTGTTCTGTTGTTTTGCCTCTAATGACTCATGCTTCATGAACTATTCAACATTAAAAAGCATGATTAAAAAAAAAATAGAAAAACACTAAACTGTTTTTGCCAATGGGCCAAGCCCCCTGCACTCCCATGTTGGAGGTTTGGCCCCCACACTTACAAACTAATATATACTAACTTCATGGTCACACTATGATGGGTTATCTTCTCACTGGATTGTAACTCCTGCTCTCACAATACAAGTGGTTTCAATAACCAGTTATTAAAATAAATCATATAAAAGCTTCTCGTAAGAGCATACCTCAGTGAAATGTAGGATCACCATTAAAATACCAAAATGCTTTGAGGACTAACAAGTTACTTTTATATGAAGTTTACAACAGTATATGAGCAACTGCCACCTTGAGCTATTATTTTCAAGAAACTGTGGTATGATATATCTCATATCAAGTAGTGAACAGTATGCCAGTGAAATCTTGCACAAATTGTGACAAAGGCTTTGCAAATAATTACTATGCCAATGAAACATTATGTAGAACATGATATTGCAGTATCTTGGATTAGAGGGGGAGCTACATATTTGTTGATTAGAGAAGCCCACTGGACACAACTGTTCCTTTTCAGGGGTGACCCTTGACCACTGTCTGGGTCATACCGCTCAACCTCTTAGCACAAAAAATCTGGACACAGCCTCACAGAATGGGGGGACAAAGGCCCCAAAATAGGGCAGATTTTAAATATTGCTCTTATACACTTTGAAAGCTGCTAAAATAACAGAATTTGTCTTAGCAAGCATTTTTCTGGAGGATATGAAGTCTGAAATGCAAATGTATATCATTATTTAGTGACGTCAATCCTCAGATCATCCCAGTAATTTGTCAGAAAATCACAAATTTTATGAGGAACAGACCAAAAATATGAGGCAAAAATCTGGAATTTCTCAAAAATCTGTTCAGTTAAGAGATATGTGACTCTGGGTAAGTGATTTGCTCAGAGTCATATAGTAGGCAAAAAAGGTGGAAGAAATTAAACCCTGTACCCTGGGTAAATTAATCAGCTCAGAGTATTAGCCCTCTGTGCTAACTGCCAGAGATAAGCTTAGTGTATAACCATCTGGCTTTGCACATGCATTCTGACTGTTATGAGGATCATAATTAGGTCCTTAGACATTAAAGAGACAGCCCCATATGGATTTCTATTGCATAATCTTTGTAGACGAATTCCAGCATGTGTGGTGCAAGTCTGGTACATGTGAACTTAATCTCTGTTTAGCACTATACTTCCAGGCTTGCTCACTCATGGAAAATTCATCTCCTTATGAAAATGTAGTTTTATTACACTTTAGGAGACTAAGTGATGTAGTTGTATCATTTAATTTTTATTATTCCCCATTAAGGATATCATTTAATTTTTATTATTCCCAATTAAGGAACCTAAAAGGCCTTGTTAGATAATACACATGAATGAAAGTAGGGGTAGGCCAAGGGACTTAGTTATTTATCTGATGATATAGTGATATATATGTATGCATGTATCTATCTATCTATCTATCTATCTATCTATCTATCTATCTATCTATCTATCTATCTATCTATCTATCTATCTATCTATCTATCTATCTATCTATCTATCTATCTATCTATCTATCTATCTATCTATCTATCTATTTATCTAACAACCATGTGGAAATATACTGTATGCTCAAGTGTGACCTTATAAACTCCCCAAGTTGCAGTCTTTTCCAAGTTAAAGTGAAACTATTACTCCAAAATATCTTCGTACATTGGTAAAAGTGCACAGTCAAATGAAAAAAAAAAACAGATTAAGAAAAAAGCACTTTCAAACATCTAAGTGTTGTAGCAGGTAACAAATCTTCAGTACTCCACATGAGGTGGCAACAGTAATAAACTTATGGATTCTAACTCCATTGTCACATGACAGTGAAGAAATGAGAAATTCACCACTGAAACATGCAACAGTACCACACAAGCAGTGATCCTGCCTGGGCCAGGCATCTAGCATTTGATCTCAAGCAGTTATGTTCAGATAGCTACAACATGGCAAAACACTTGACCAGCTCTACAGGGACTAGAAAAGACAAGCTGACATATTCGTATTCTCTAAATATTAGTTTTTACTATTCAAGAACAGAGAGGAAGGTATGATACTCTGTTAAATAAATCTGACAACAGTTTTCTGAATGTGAACCAATAACGTATTGAGGAGTATGGATTAAAAATGATTCTGGTGTGGCAGCTAAGGAAATGTGGGAAAAGACTAAATAATAGATAATACAAAAACTGAGAAAATGAAAGTTTGTTATATAGATAAGAACAGTAAGCTACAAGCAGTTAAAATGTTTTAGTCCCATTAGTCTTATACAAAGATCAGGGATATTTTTATTAAACAGAGGATACATTTTGTATAGCAATTAATAAAAAGATGAAGGACTTTACCTGGGAGGGGAAGATGGCAAGAGTCATGTGGGATAAACTGATTATTCCAGTAGAACACGGCGGATTGGGATTACCCAATTTAAATTGGTATTTCAGAACTACAAAGTTAAGGCTCCTACACATAGCACAAGCAGAAAACTATAATTCAAAGTGGAAAGAGATGATGATGAAACAGTGGGGAAGCCCAGAAAAGCAAGGAGAGAATGGGGTTTGGGATGCAGAACTTTAAGGAGAATACCAATAGTCATATAGAATATTATATCCTTAAAGCAGCAGAAAGTATCCTAAGAGCTAAGCCAAGACAAGAGTGGAGAAAGGAGATTCTGGAGATAGGGATTACTGCAATTAGGGATAGAGACAATAGGCAAGAGGGGGCTGGAATTTATAGGAGAAAACTGGCAAAGGAACCACAGTTTTTGTTGTAAAAAACTAGAGAGGGAAAGATGATAGAATGGGAAGATGCCAAGAATTTATTTGGACTGCAGTTTAGAGATTGCCTTCCCTATCAGGGATTGATATCAGAGTATAGGCAAAGAGAAAGAAATAGCAGGGTCAAAAACAAAAGACCAGCACTGGTAGAATGTTTAGTAGAATCTAGAACAGGAGCAGCCATCAAAAAAGGAATAATTAGTAGAGCATATAAAATATTGCATGATAAATTTAAGAATCAATCAAAGGAGGTTAGAAAAAATTGGAAAGAGAGACTGGATAAGTAATTCACAAAGAAACAATGGGAGGATATGTGCATGTCTCCCAAATGTGCGACAAATCTAGAAGATTTAGAAATTTTGCTTGGAAATGTTGACATAGATATATTTATACCCCAAGTGGGTTCCAGAAAAAATTTCCTCAGGTAGACAGCAAATGTTGGAGGTGTGATGGGGAAGAAAGCAATGATTGGGAACATATTTCCTAGGAGTGTGGTGAGCTGGCAGACTTTATGGATTCCCTGCACAATGCACTGTTGGAGATGTTGGATGGGCAGATTGGTGTAACAAGGTTGATGACTTTTCTGAGCTATGATACAGAATTGGAATTACCTAGATATGGTAAGGCTTTGCTGTGTCTAATTATAGTGGTTGCCAAAAATGCAATTATTAGAAAATGGAAATAAAAATGTAAACCAACTATAGCAGAAGTAGTGAGTATATTAAAATAGATAAAACAACTGGAACTGAGATTTGTAGAAAAAGGTAGGATTAAACTACATAGGAAGAAAATGGGAATTGTGGGAACAATACATACAGGGGAGGAACGAGGATTAAAAGAAAGCAAGACTTAAATGAGCTATGTAATGTCTGATTTAAAATGATCAAGTGGATTATAAGTGATGTATGATGTTGCAACTGGGTGTGTATCAGTATGGTCTGTGATGTAAAATGCTTGGAACTAGGATTGTGTCCATATTTCCTAGGAGTGTGGTGAGCTGGCAGACTTTATGGATTCCCTGCACAATGCACTGTTGGAGATGTTGGATGGGCAGATTGGTGTAACAAGGTTGATGACTTTTCTGAGCTATGATACAGAATTGGAATTACCTAGATATGGTAAGGCTTTGCTGTGTCTAATTATAGTGGTTGCCAAAAATGCAATTATTAGAAAATGGAAATAAAAATGTAAACCAACTATAGCAGAAGTAGTGAGTATATTAAAATAGATAAAACAACTGGAACTGAGATTTGTAGAAAAAGGTAGGATTAAACTACATAGGAAGAAAATGGGAATTGTGGGAACAATACATACAGGGGAGGAACGAGGATTAAAAGAAAGCAAGACTTAAATGAGCTATGTAATGTCTGATTTAAAATGATCAAGTGGATTATAAGTGATGTATGATGTTGCAACTGGGTGTGTATCAGTATGGTCTGTGATGTAAAATGCTTGGAACTAGGATTGTGTCCGCGTGGTTTGTTTTCATTTGTATAAATATATGATTGCTTATGTCATAAGTGATGGTTTAATAAAGACGTTTCTTGTTTGATTAAATTAAAAAAGAGACTTTTTGTCTGAAATATGCTGCATATGACTTTTTGAAATCAGACATGATGTTTTAGATCTATGCTGGAATAGCAGATGAGTACCGGTTATGCATATCATCAGGAAAATGCGCATGGAAACAGGTCCTCTGTTACTGTCTACCATTAACAGGACTGGACACAGACAAAGAATTTGTTATAGGCCATCTGTTTTGATAAGGGTCATTATGAAATCACAGTTATATTGATTTGCTGAAACAGCAGTTGACAAAAACTCAAAAGGCACAACACAAATGACTACACCAAAGTTATTCCAAAGAAGGTATTACTAAAATCAAAATCACCTAATGTAATATGCATTGATGTTTAAAATGTGTGAACAAAATCAGCTACAATCAGTTTGGAAGAAAGTGCTACATCATAATTAAGAAATGCATTTAAAAGAGTCATTAAACTGTGTCAGTACAATAACAGAAGACAGTGATAGTGTGTTGTAGCCAAAATCTATTTATTGAATAATTTTAAAGCAGTGGTCTGAATATGTAGAACATGAAAACAATACTAAACATAGCACTGTATCTGCAAGGGGACAGAATCCCCCCCCCCAGCCTACAACACACATGTGAGCAGTTCTACCAGCTAAATCCCATTTATTCTAAGTCTAATGTCACAGCACCTCAAAGAAAAAGGAAATATATATATATATATATATATATATATATATATATATATATATATATATATATTCTTTATAACAAGAAAGCTTACAGTTGCTCTGAGATATTGTAACCTTAGAATATGTGACTATGGGGTTGTGGAGGTACAGGGACTACTCCGATACAAAGTATGAACACTTGTGCAGATGTCCGTGGTTTTACTAATTTATTGTTGTACAGCTCAGTAATAATTTGTTGTTTTTTATTGCAAAGAAGTTTTCTTGTAAAGAGATATGATTAAATAGCACAATCAAGCTTTTATTTATAATTTTGTTTTAAAAGTTTTAGTTTCATAATCTTGGCACACAAGGAGTACAGTATGTAAGATTATACTAAGTGACATTTATTTTAACATTTCTGCATCGGATCCTAAGTAAGGAAGTGAAATACGTTTTTGATATTTAGTTCTCAGACAAATAAAACTGGATTTACTTCAGTCATTTGAATAAGAACCTGAAAACTCTTTTGTTACTTAACGTACGACTTCCAAAAAGTATTCTTTATTTACATTGCCACCTGTTATGGGCAATATTAATTGTTATAAAAAAGGTATACAATACTTGCAAGACACTTACAGTCAACACCTTGGAGACATTATATATTTTCACACTTTTTCTCACCCAGACATTTCTACATTTTCAAATGAAGAACAAAGATGTTTTACTTATGTCTTAAAGAGCTTAACAAAAGTCAAACGTATATAGGTGCATTTTTATAAACTACATGGATTCCTGTATGAAAATATTTTCAATGCATTGCATTTTACTATCAATCTTGTAACAGTAATATGCTGAAATGGAATATGAATTGCAGTTTTATTTACTTAGATATGGTTTGGCTTGGTTTTCTCTGGTATTTATATATTTTTGCTAAGTTATGTATGAAATTTAAACCAAAACTATGTTTGTAAAAGATATGCTAGTTTTTTTGTAATAACCCTTTATGTCATTAGGGTACCAGCAAACTGAAATAATGTCCATTTTATGTGTTCAGTAGTATTTATGAATCATTTCAAGAGACACCAGCTAATTACAAGGAATGAGCCTTGTAAGGCAAATTAACATTCACTGTAGTTATATTGTCTGATCCAAAACTCCTGGAAATTAGGAGGCTCAGTTCCAGCCTGCTGGTGTAACAACTGCCCTTCTTCTTGGAGAGGATGTTGAATTTTCAGTCAACATGGCATCTTCAATGTGGGGGCTAGAGGATAAAGCTACCATGGATCTGTTGTTAAAGAAGTGGTATGAGAGACAGCCAAACTGTCTGCATTTGACTTACATGAATATGGTGGGATGAGTATAACACCATTGCTTGCTTATTCTTCAGGTAGTAGGTTAGTTTTTTCTTTTTCATTCATGTTTATCTTTTCCCTTACATTAAATTAAAGAGAAAAGTAATTTCCCTAGATACCAAATTATGTCACTGTCCTTGGCTCATACCTTCTTTGAAGGATGAATGGCCATTTTCGGGATGAATGATAGATGAACCATGGTAGTCATACCAGCCATAAAAAAAGAAAGAAAATGTCAGTCTCGGTTGCAACCACTGAAGTAATATTTTTTTTGTAAAGCTCTCCCATAACAGTGATACACAGAACATAGTAGAATAATTCAGTCTGTTATCCATGAAAATAAATGTTGGCTTTCAGGAATGTCTTCAGAGCATATTACAAATTGGTCTTTATCTTTAGACACAGTCAAGACCTGGTGAATAAATCAAGACCAGGTGAATAAGTATCATTTCAATTTCATTTTGATACAAGAATGTGTACTGAAATCAAAGGAACATGTATTTGTATTTGTTATGTAGCATTCAAAAACACATTTGAGGAGCACAAGACCACAGAATAGCATAAACTAAAAACAGCCAGAAGTGTTGGTCCAAATTGTCCCTTACTGACGAATATGTGTTCTAAAACAAGCTAAATAAACAGCTTTTAAGATAAATGCAAAATCCTGTTGGTTAAGATGCATTTCAGTAGGCCGCACTCTTAGAAAGGCATAGAGTTGCCGTTCAGAAGACTCATCATTGAAGAAACTTTAGAGAAATTGTATGATTTCCATATAATCTGCAATTAGGCAGTTTACAAATGAACAAACAGATCAGTGAAATGCAAATGGAAAACCTTCCGTCTTACAAGAAAACCTGTGCAATGCAGCCAGCCCTATAACTACTAATTGTATTTTACACATATTTATAAGTCTTTTTAGGAAGTCTTTGAGTCATTAGAAAACTAGGGATCCTTGTAGGGGAGCTCTGCTCTTTGTGCCTGGAATGAGGGAAGAAATTTAAGAGAACTATGCAGTCCTTCTTATACTCTTTGGGTTCAAAGGCCAGAATGACTTGGGCTTATAGTCTACTAGACCCCACTGGATATACTGAGACCCGAGAGATGGACCATAGAAGCCAGAGCTTATGATATCACTACCTCTATTTAATAGACTAGTTGTAGATAGCATAGAAAATAACTGGAACTTGATTTTCTGTTCTCAGAGTTCTCCGAGTCAATTGACTGATAACATCTCAAACCTTAGAGGCTGCAGTCAGGATCAAAAAATACTGTGTTGCAGTTGCAGCCAGAAGGAAGGCGGATATAACTACATGACATGGTTTTGTCTAGTCAATCAGAAGATGTCTGCTTGATTTATTGCAAGTGCATTTAAAAGTGGATTTCAGATTTGATGCCTTGCAATCTTCTGCACTGTATTAACTTGGCTGTCATAAATAAAACACATAACTTCCCAGAAATGTATGAGATCTGAATCCTGAAGAGAATTAATCATAAACTGAAAGCACTATGTTAAGAAACAATAGAAATCCCTGGTGATTCTTATGGCATCTGAAGACCAATGACCAGCAATTTTGTTTAAACTAAATCAAACTGTAACAAAAGTACTGGTACTGTTTGATGTGATTTTTAATTTAATTTTAATTTTAATTTCAATGTATTTGTTTATCAGATAGGTAAACTGATCATTATATATTATTTAAGATAAGATTTGAGCCCCAAATGAAAGGGTAAATATAAAGTGCATATGTACATTTTAGTGTGGCGAATTAACCAGCATATTTTGGGAGATGGAGGATACAAGACTATCCAAGGAAAACCCACATGGATGTAATGGCAACATGCAAACTCCACATAGACAGTGACTATAGATCAGGACTGAACCCTGCAACATTGAGACAGATAAGTTAAGCACGGTGTCTCATCATCCCTTGTTAGGTCTGTCCATAAAGCTGTCTCATTTGAAATAAAATCAAAACCAGAGACCCCTTCTGACCATGGTATTTTTAGAAGCTTCTTTAAGATAAACTACCCACTTCTAAGTGAAACTTTGACAAGCTTTCAATCCCCACCAAACCCTGAAAGTTCTGCTGCTTATGCAGAATCATGCATCACCCAACCCAGCATGTAAACAGGTGTACTGATGCAACTGTTCCTGCAGAAGCAAGCACAGGGTAAACCCCCAAAAGAAGCCCCCATGATGGAACAGTTCTATCAACAACCTATACAATAAAAGGAAGAAAATATTGGTCATAACTAATCAAAGCAATTCCCAAAATAATAGAGCTTTCTTCATTAAAAACAAATCACTCAGGTGCATAGTTAAGCCCAGCCACTGGGGATGCACAAGCCAGTGCATTTCTTTGTGCCAGTCCCAAGCCAATATAAATGGTGAGGGTTACATCAGGAAGGGCATCCAGTGTAAAAATTTTGCCAAATGACATATGCAGACAGCAATATAGATTTCCATACTGGATCAGTCGAGGTCTGGATTAACAATGACTGCCACCAGTACTGTTAGCCAACAGGGTGTTGGTGAAAATTGGGCTACTGTGGCTGAAGGAGAAGGAGAAGAAGAGGGGGAAGGCATGCCCGAAGGTAGGAAGAGAGGACGAAGGTTAGGAGTGTGGTACTAAGGGTAAGATCTTTGAATGCTGGCAGTATGACTGGCATAGGGAGAGAGCTAGCTGATATGATGGATAGAAGGAAGGTTGATATATTGTGCATGCAAGAGACCAGATGGAAGGGGAGTAAGGCCAGGTGTATCAGAAGTGGGTTCAAATTGTTCTTTCATGGTGTGGATGGGAGGAGAAATGGGGTAGGGCTTATCCTGAAGGAACAGTATGCCAAGAGTGTTTTAGAGGAGAAAAGAGTGTCAGATAGAGTGATGTTTTTGAAGCTGGAAATTGATGGTGTGATGATGAATGTTGTTAGTGCATGTGCTCCACAAGTTGGGTGTATAATGGATGAGAAAGAAACATTTTGGAGTGAGTTGGATGAAGTGGTGATGAGTGTACCCAAGGGTGAGAGAGTGGTGATTGGAGTGGATTTCAATGGGCATGTTGGTGAGGGGAACAGAGGGAATGAGGAAGTGATGGGTAGGTATGATGTTAAGGAAAGGAATGCAGAAGGTGAGATGGTAGTGGATTTTGTGAAAAAGATGGACATGGCTGTAATGAATACGCATTTTAAGAAGGGGAGGAGCACAGGGTGATGTACAAGAGTGGAGGAAGATGCACACAGGTGGATTATATCCTATGCAGGAGTGCAAGTCTGAAGGAGATTAGAGACTGTAAAGTGGTGGTAGGGGAAAGTGTAGTTAGGCAGCATAGGATGGAGGTCTATAGGAGGACGCTGGTGATCAAGATGAGTAGGAGGAGTGTGACAGCAGTGGCAAGGATCAAATGGTGGAAGATGAAAAAGGGTGATTGTGAGGTGGAGTTCAGCAGAGCTGGTAAGGAAGACAGTTAGAAAGGTGCTTGGTGTGACATCTGTACAGAGGAAGGAGGACAAGGAGACCAGGTAGTGGAACAAGGAAGTACAGGAGAGTATACAGAGAAAGAGGTTGGTGGAGAAGAAGTGGGCTTGTTAGAGAGATGAAGAAAGGAGACAGGAGTATAAGGACATGAGGCATATGGTGAAGAGAGAGGTAGTGAAGGCTAAGGATAAGGTGTACAGAGTTATATGAAAGGTTAGACACTAAGGAGGGAGAAAAGGACTTGTACTGATCTGCTAGACAGAGGGACCAACCTGGGAAAGATGTGCAGCAGGTAAGAGTTATAAAGGATAGTGAGGGAAGCATACTCACAAGTGAGAAGAGTGTGTTGAGCAGATGGAAAGAGTACTCTGAGGGGCTGATGAATGAAGACAATGAGAGAGAAAGAAGGTTGGATGATGTGGGGATAGTGAATCAGGAAGTGCAACAGATTATGAAGAGGATGAAGAATGGAAAGGCTGTTGGTCAAGATGACATACCTGTGGAAGCATGGAGGTGTTAAGGAGAGATGGCAGTGGAGTTTTTAACCATATTGTTTAATGAAATCTTATAAAGTGAGAGGATGCCTGAGGAGTGCAGAAGAAGTGTTTTGGTACCGATTTTTAAGAATTAGGGTGATATGCAGAGCTGTAGTAACTACAGAGGGATAAAATCGATCAGTCACAGCATGAATTTATGGGAAAGAGTAGTGGAAGCTAGGTTAAGAAAGGAGATGATGATTAGTGAGCAGCAGTATGGTTTCATGCCAGGAAAAGCTTTACAGATGCAATTGTTGCTCAGAGAGTGTTGATAGAGAAGTATAGAAAAGGTCAGAAGGAGTTGCATTGTGTCTTTGTGGACTTAGAGAAAGCATATGACAGGGTGCCTAGAGTGGAGCTGTGGTACTACATGAGGAGGTCGAGTGTGGAAGACAAGTATGTAAGAGTGGTACATGATATGTATGAGTGTAGTGTGACAGTGGTGAGGTCTGCAGTAGCAGTGACAAATGCATTTAAGGTGGAGGTGGGATTACATAAAGGATTAGGTCTGAGGCCTTTCTTCTTTTAAATGCTAATGGATAAGTTGACAGATGAGATCAGACAGGAGTCTCCGTGAACTATGATGTTTGCGGATAACATTGTGATCTGTAGTGAGAGTAGGGAACAGGTTGAGGAGACCCTGGAGAGGTGGAGAATGCTCTACAGAGAGGAATGAAGGTCAGCAGGACTAAGACAGAATATATGTGTATGAATGAGAGGGAGGATAGAGGAATGGTGAGGATGCAGGAAGTAGAGTTGGTGAAGGTGAATGAGTTTAAATACTTGGGATCAACAGTTCAGAGTAATGGTGAGTGTGGAAGAAAGGTAAAGAAGAGAGTGCAGACAGGGTGGAGTGGGTGGAGAGGAGTGTCAGGAGTGATTTGTGGCAGATGGTTACCAGTAGGAGTGAAGGAGAAGGTATACAAGAGGGTAGTGAGACTAGCGATGATATATATGGGTTGGAGATGGCATTGAGAAAAAGGCAGGAGTCAGCACTGGAGGTGGCAGAGTTAAAGATGTTAAGATTTGCAGTGGGTGTGATGAGGATGGACAGGATTAGGAATCAGTATATTAGAAGGTCAGCTCAGGTTGGACGGTTTGGAGGAAAAGCAAGAGAGGCGAGATTGCATTGGTTTGGACATGTGCTGAGGAGGGATGCTGAGTATATTGGGAAAAGGATGCCAATGATGGAACTGCCAGGTAAGAGAAAAAGAGGAAGGCCTAAGATAGGGTTTATGGATGTGGTGAGAGAGAACATGCAGGTGGTTGGTGTGACAGAGCAAGATGCAGAGGACAGGAATAAATGGAAACAGATGATCTGCTGTGGTGACCCCTAATGGGAACAGCCGAAAGAAGAAGACTCAGGTGCCTAGTTAAATCCACTAAAGCCACATTTGAAGTGAAGATAGCCACCCAAGCTAAAGATAATACAAGGCCTTTTTGGTAATGTTAGAAATCTCAGAAACAATGTAACAATGTGTTGAGTTATTTGGGAACAATGTCACTTTCACTGAACCTGAAGTTATAGCTAACTTGCAAGCTAATAAATTCACATTAGGCTTTGCCACTCCCCATCTATCCCACAAGAAATATCTGAAACTAACACCTCTAAGCTATCACACATGACCAAGTCCTAAAAGCACTTTCAAAATCTAAATATACTACATTGATGGCTCCTGATAATACCCGTGGATGCATCCTAAATAGCAGAAAGCATGATTTAGCTAAGCCCCTAACAACACTCTTCTAGCTCAGCCTCAGTCTAGGCTTTGTACCAAATGATGGGAGAACAGCAACAGCCATTGCCCTGCAATGGGAAGGCTCTCCACTGATCCAGGGAAATAGAAAGGATTATCATGGAGTTAATCAATAAGGACATAGGAGAAATTCCCCTCTTGGGCATAGATGAAAAGTTAATTAAACTAGGAATAAACCTCTCTGTCATCTGCTGGATTGCAAACTGGCTTATAAATTGAAAGCAAGAGATCAAAATAGGGGAAGCTACTTCCACAAAAAAGATCAGCCACCCGTGAAGTCCCCTAGGCTCATTGCTGGGGCCTCTCCTGTTTGACTTCTGCTTCACTGTAGCTAAAGCCAATTATCTAGAACTCCGAGTGGCTAAGCTTGCAGATCATTCAAGATGGGTGTAGTTATTGAATCCCTATAAGACAGTCATTGTGGAGGAATGATTGTCCCAAACAAATATCTGGTGCTTGAATCTTGGACTAAACCTAAATGCCAAACATTCCTGTATCCTCTGATAAGTTGACTCCCCTGGGGAACAGCCGCATTGAGAATAAGCCACTATGAGTTGACCCAGTCATTCAGGAATTGGGAACATTTGCAGGCAGCAACCTAACTTAAATCAAATGTTCTTGATGTTCTCTGGGAAAACTTTTACAAAAAAATGAAAGGGAGATTTTTTTTCTCATTAATAAAGGCACATTAAGTGCAGTTTGTGTCTGAGTTATGTATTCATACAAAATCTGTTTTTGTGTGTCTGTATGTACATTTTACAGTTAAAACATACTAGTAATCTACGGTGCAGTTTATGAAAATAGTATTATGGCTGATACAACTTCCAAAGAGCCATTGTCATTCAGAAATATTTTCAGTGGTGGTGACAAATGAGGAATAGAGGTGAATGTGAGGTAATTTTTATTTTAAGGTATAGTTAGACTTTATGGATGTCATTATAACCAGGACATGCGTGGTATACAATGAAAATAGAGATGGGTCCAGTTATTTTAATTATTCTTAGCCATCGTGCTGTAGAATGCAGAGTTAGTATGGATTTCAGGCTGTGCAAGAATGCTGAGTGGGATAGCATGAAAAGCCCAATAAAAATGCAAACTTTTATTGAAAATAATAAAACACACATTAAACATTGATGAGAGTCTTTGCTTTTGACATACCATTAGCTTAATGGCCATAAACAGCTGAAGAAATGTATTCTCTAATTTCACATGCTTAATAGAGAATCTTTTTAAGCAATCATGTTGACTCAGCATATTATATATTACATTAAGCAGCTGTGGAGCTGTGGTTTTAGAGGCAATCTTAAGTCTATTACTCAGGAGTGATGCAGCGGTCTTTCTTGTAAACTCTTGAGCATTTCATTTTCAGTATTTTGGAAATGTTTCTCAGCAAGTGGGACAGAGTATGATGACTGGATCATAATGGAATAATTATTAGTGATACAGAGCTGTTTATATTACTGCAGAGATGAGTAAACTCACATGAAAATGCAATGCATGCAGCTAACTGAGACAAAAGCAATGAGAACCAGAACCATTTGTGTTAAAATAAAGCAGTATACTGTAACTCAGTCATGCAGCTGGATCTGTGGTTCTTCAGTCTAACTTCATATTGGCTAATGTATCCTTTGTTGACTAGATTAATCTCACTAAGCTAGTGGCTCCTTTTCAGGAAAGAGGTGGTATTTATAGTACTAGGGGAAATTTGACCAGAGCACCAGGAAAATTCTCCTACTCTTTTCAGTAGGTGCCATGGGATCTTTTACATCTACAAGATGAGGTCTGAAGCAGATGAAACCTCAGTTTAACATTTCAACTGAAGGATAAAACCACTGAGGAGTGCAGCACCCCCCCCCCTTCTTATGCTGCACTACAGTGTCAGCATTTCGTCCATGGGGTGTGGGAGTAGACCACACAACATTCTACACCTAAGGTGAATGTGCTTCCTGTTGTGCAACTGACACTGCAACCACACCTACTAGTGCTGCAGAATGGATAATTAATCATGGAGACATTGTATCCATACCACAGGAAAAAATGAAAAATAGCAATTCTTTAAAGTTCTTTTTTAATATTTTGCTGATTAGTCAGTCGAATGACTTGATAATAGAGAGAAAAGAACATATGTATGAGTGCTTAGGAACCTACTGTTTAGGAAACCTGCTAGGTTAGAAAACAGGTAACTTTTTTTATTTAAATAGTAGTATGGAGAGGTCTGAAGGTACTAATCTATAGCATCAGTCTACATAATTGCTGATCTTGAAACTTTACTTTGTGAAAGGTTTTTGGGGATGTTCAAGCAAATTTTTTTGGGGATGTACAGGTGGGAAAACTAACTTTTGTTACAGGGACTTTGCTGACAGTTTTGAGGAAAGACATTACTTTGTTAGGGATTAGGAGCATCAGTGCTCTTTATTTATCCTTCATAGAGAGCAGGACAGACTAAAAGATCAACCCAGCTATGCAAAAATGGTAAAGCTAAGTGATCAGTGAATAACCCATATCATGTTATGCCTTCATTAATGACAGAGAACAGTATGCCTGGAAAGAGTAGAAAATGCATGCATTAAGGTCTGATGGTATTCTGATCATACAAAACATAAATTATAGACATGAGTCATGAGACATCACCTCAGGCAGGGTCCCCGTCTCAATAGGTCATTTCTCCCACATAAATACAGACACGCCCCCCCCCCCCCACACACACACACAAACACACACGCGCGCGCGCACACACGCACATGCAAACTGCAATGTGTTGGGCATTAGAAAGGAACTTTTTACCAGTGGTCTTTTATTGAAACAGTCTATTAACAGTTTAGAACCCATTTTTCCAAGCAAGTAAGTTACTTTAATAAACAGACAGTTATCTTACCATATTATATGAATGATATAACCCAGACAAATAATTCAGTGTTTGTAGCTCATTCCCAGGGAAAAGGTTAATCTCTATTTAATGATCAGGCAATGGGTTATTTGATGGTAGATTACACAGGGATGCAAAATGTAAAATTTGCATTATATAACTCCTATGCCTGTAGATGTTTTGTTGATTAGCCTGATCAGACACATTGAGTCTGGTACCACTTTACTTGCTTGTGTAATCAGTATCTAAATGTCCACCTAGATTTAAACTTAAAATTCAGAACAAAAAGTATACATGAGTGGGGCAGCCAAATTATTACTTTATGAAAATTGTGCATATAATTATGAATACATATATTATTAACCCCTAAAAATCTCACAACTGTCAAATATTCTTTGCATCAGGTGATTTACCTGCCAATATTACTACCCAGTGGCGTAGCTAGGAAGGACGAGAGGGGCAGTCCACCCTGAGCAGCACTTTTTGGGATAGTCAAATTTTAGTTACCTTTACTGTTTTGAAGGGCATTCTTCTTTAAAAACAGGGTCCTACAACATCATGTCCTGTTCTTCCTGAATGCTCACCCGCGCTATTTGAAATCGCTTCTTCTTCCTGTTCACCCGAGCAATACATGCACTAAGTAAAATTTACTACTTCACTAAGTAAGGGGCTTTAGTTTTTGCTACCTGTGCTGTTTAATTTCTTATTCCTGTCCAACGTTTGCTGCTTCTCAAGTAATGGACTTTAGTTTACTGCTGCTTGGTTTTCTCAATTCACAGAAGTTTACTGCTCTATGTGTCTTGTCCGATTGATTCTTCACATTTTACTGTGATTTATGCAATTCACGGAAGGTGTATGTGTGACTGCTTTGAGTGTTTTGTCCAATTGATTCTTCATGTTCTACTGCTGTGATTTGCAATTTATGGAAGTGTGTGTCTGTCTGTCTAAAATGCCCCAATTAGGTATACCCAGTGGTTAGTGTTACTCAGGATCAAACCCTGTACCTTAGGTACAAGAAGCAAGAGCCTGAATCCTCTACCAATACTAACAATTGTTTCTGATTCAAGGAGCTGAGTCCATAGCTCTCAACTGTCCAGGTTTTCACAGACTGCATAACTCATACTTTTGGTCAGTTCCTCTTAAAATTTGTGATTTTCCGGCAAAAAAGTGAGAATAGAATTCACTAAATCATGGTAGTCATTTAAGTTTCAGTCTTCCTGTCTTTCAGGAAATGCACGGTAACACAAACAAATTTATTCTGGCAACTTTCAAAGATTATATAAGAAATGTTTAAAATGTGTCCATGGTTTTGGGCCTTTATCTTCCACCCAATAAATTTTGGCTTTTTCCAGATTTCTTTTGTTGCAAAGTTGTGAGATTTAGTTGAGAGTCAAGTGGATTTTACAAGGAGCTGAGAGCTTCAGGGAAGAGTAGTTTAGTGCTGCTTATGCAAGTCAATTTGCATTGTTAGTAGCACAACAGGTAGTATACTCACTTTTGATGCAGAAGGCTGTGGGTTCTACTCCCACACAGTATGTAGCTGGATTGCTGATACTGTACTGTGTTGTACTTTAAAGGGGTGGATGCTGCAGTTCTGAGAATGTCCTCCTTTGGAGGAAATACCTAGTAACTATGAATGTGTTATCAGTTTGCCATCCAATCCATATTGCAATAATACTAGCTTATCATTTTTTAATGAAACATAAGCAATTTATTCTTTAAGAGCAACAGGCACTTTATTTGTAGATGAAACATTGAAATATAAAGGTGTTTTCTAGCAGCAACCTCTTCATTAGTTACGGATCTCTTTAATGTGGAATTATTTAGATGACTTTACCTCTGCAGAGCTTGGGATTTATTTATTTATTTACTGATATTGGTGGATTGTTATGACAGAAGTTTGAATAGACTTTTATGATGCAAATGTTCTGAATTTGAGCAGCTTTGTCATTATTGGTTCACACATTTTATTCATTACTTAATGGAAAAAAATTCAAAACAATAAATTTAAAACACTCTCTAACAAGTGTGCTGTATTATACAAGGAATATAATTTAATACAACGAGGAAGGTGAATCAAAGAACACATGTGTGTCTGCATGGTCCTAAATATGTCTGCAATGGGCCTGTGATTTGAAAACAGTCCAAAGGTTAACTTTATCCACCACTGGCCAGATGCATTTCCTTTGACTGTGAATTTCAATGAATGTGAGCTTCAAGGGCAGAGATGTTTTAATGTTAAATCTGTTTTCATTGTGAGACTGCATTGCATTGTTTAGCAGGTGTCTATCAGTGTTTTTGCTATAAAATTTAAAATAAAAGTTTTAAATGAAATCTAAATAATCATTGTAGAAATAAAGCAGTATGCACATTACAGTGTTTATGGCAAATGGGGAGAAATAGCCAAGTAATGGGACACTGGAATGTCTGCGAGAGGGAGGGCTGTGTATGGGGGGGCCCCATTTGACCATGATTTTGTGAGGGGTGACAAACTGTAAAACACCCCCGGACAGCACAAGCTCTAGCTACGCCACTGCTACTAGTGATACATTATCAGAGCATTTGGCAGTAATGAATGGCCCAATTGATGTGACATTGTGGGAAATGGATGAGTCTAATAGTTCGGCATTTGGGGAAAGAACTCTAGTGAATGTTAAACAAATTGGTAAGACTGTTAATATGAACATGGTTGAAATTATGGATTAGTGTCAAAAATAGTTTAATTTTAACCATGGGGTGACACCAGCTGATCTTGTTTTTTCATCTAAAGATTACAGTCTTACTGATTACATTAAATTATTGGACAAGAAATTGAGTAAGCTCTGAAGCTTACAATAGGACAATGCTTATTTGAACTTTTGCATTGATGTTAAATGTGTACCTAACAGTTTAAGAATCTACAAATTCCCTAATGGTATTGTTGAAAGTTTTCCTTTACATCAGGAGTTACTAAAAGTGTTTTATCAGCATGGGATAGAACTCATGACTCTTTTGGTTAAGGACAACAAATTACACATTGATAATTTGTTGATGTATATTCAGGATATGGACAGAAAAAAAAAAGCAAGATTTTTTTGAGCATTATTTTGATTCTTGGAAATAAATCTGTTTTTCTTAGAATAGACAAGTTTTGTGAATCTATTAAGGTTAAAAAAGAAAATATTTTAAGGGATATTAGGGAATATGAGACTAAATGGGCATACCCATTACATAAAGGGGCATAAAGGAATAATACTGAGAATTATGTGAACAACTTTAACAATAACAATATTTTTGAGCATAATATTGAATCTTTGCAAGGTGAATGTTTTAGTTATAATTGTAATGACCCTTTAGAGTTTCCCCCTTTAGACAGGTCAACTCACTTGGCGAGTCAGGAACCTGTGACTTATTTTCCTCATGGCCAAAGGGAGCAGAGGAAAGGGGATACCTCTCCAAAATGGAATATGAGGAGAGGGAGGAAGACTCCTTACAATAAAACTCACAGGAACCAGCAAAATCTCCACAGGAAAGAGTACTGGGTGAAGTAAGTGGACTTTTAGGAAATCTTGTAATAAAAGGAGGTATCGTTTATGCTATGAATGGGTTTAATATTTTTAATTATACCAGTGTTGAAATCACTAATTCCCATTTTAAATTATTTCAGAAAGGATTAACCTTTATCCTGTCTGCCAAGTTTGACCTAGCAGATTGTTTGACTGAACCCAGATTGTTTATAAGGAAGTTAAATTTAGCTATCACTATGAATAATAAAGTTCACAAGGAGAGGGGAAACAATATTGTTAGAAACCTTATTTACACCCTGACCATCTCACCCTCTAGTTCATTTTTTAAGCAAAAATGTACTAGAGACTATGATGTTATGGGCTAGTGCCAGCATAGCCAGCTGGAGTTCTGTAAAGAATGATATGTCCTTTAAATATCAAACTGATTTATACAAGATGCTTGTGTTGCAAATGCATTAGAACTGTATGGCATTTGAATATCAAATGGATCCTGTCTCAAGCTTCAAAGGGGAATAGTGTGAGAACCTAGATTCAAGTGACCAGATGAGGTCATTCTGCCAGCCATCTTGGAAATTTTAGATATTACAATGTGAAATGTTTCAGTAGTGCGTATTCTGTCTTGGACCTGACAACAAGAAGGACTATTCACCACATCATCTGCTTTGCTCTATTAAGTAAGGAGGGAATAGTAATTCTCCTAGATTCAGTCAGGAAAATATAGTAAAGCTTCGTTTAGATATTGTTTTTCTTTCTTTGTCTGAGTCTGTCCAGCAATGATATTTTCAATATTTCCTGTGATTTGAACTCTGTGGTTTACTATAAATATATATTCAGTATGTTCATGTTCCTTTATTATTTATTATTAAATATATTATTGTGCCTGGTCCCTTTAGAAAGTATTTAATGTTTGAGAGTGCTTATATTTATTTGGTGACACTGTGTGGGTCACTTCTGAAGGCCTAGCTGTCTTGGTCAACTAATGCCATTTGTATTAGCATTAATATTACATAGTATAATTGGACACCCTTTGTTAAGGGCCTTAGAGTAGCTGATTGTGGAGTGTCTGGTAGCAGTGATAACTACATTATACACTGGGCAGAAGTGGGTACAGCAGGTAAATCTGTGCTAGCCTTTCCCAGGTGTGTGTGAGTGTGTGTGTGTGTGTGTGTGTGTGTGTGTGTGTGTGTGTGTGTGTGTGTGTGTGTGTGTGTGTGTGTGTGAATGTAAACAATCAAATTTCACAGTGTGTGTGTGTCTCAGCTACTTGGAGCAGGTGCACGAAGCACTGGTTTCACAGGCAGGATGCTGGAGGACTTGGCTTAGCCTTGTAGCTGTGCTAGTGGGGAGCCTTACTGAGGCCTTGGAGGGAGACAGGTATAAAGAAATATAGACCCTTGGCTGACTGTGTTCCCTGTGTACTCTTAAGGGAAATTGTACTTGGTGCAGAGAGTTGCATCTGGAAATACTGTGTGTATCTATTTCTCTGAAAGTGAATGTTCCTCACAGGTATCATTGGTGAGGATTGGGGCTTCTTGATTAATGGTCCAGAGAGGGATAATCACAGAGACATTTATTCTTACAATGCTAATCACAAGCATCATAGATTTAACAACTTAACTGAAGAAGAAAAAATTATCTGGGAACAGTTATCATTTGATAGCTATGTGCAGCTCATGAAACCCAATAAGCATGGAGGGATTATTTTAATGGATGCTTTTTATTATTTTGTTAAAGTATTTGATAATTTATTTGACACTGACAGATATACACTTGTTTCTCAGAACACTATTGAGTTATCCTACATGGGAATTGATTTGAACCTTGAGGATCTAAATTTTCAGAAGATTATTACCCCTAGGGAATTCAAGTCTTTAACATGAAAAAGCCAACACCCCTACAATTTTTGTAATACCAAAAGTTCACAAAAATATCAGAGATCGACCACTCAGACCAATAGCAGCTTCTCAAGTTTCTAAAACGTATCCCTTGGCAGCCTATATTTACAGAAAATTGAAAATATAAATGTTAAAATTTCCCCACTTGATCAGAGATTCCTGTGCTTTTTATATAGAATTAAAAAAGTAGTTATAGGAGAGACATTCTTGCCAAAATAGATGTAATAAATTTATTATCTGTAATCCCTCATCAAATAGGACTAGATTACTTTTCTGATATAGTTTCATCACTACAGTTTTTAAACAATAGAGAAGTTCATTTGATATTTGAAATGATGGACCTTGTTCTTAATAACAATTTTATTTATTTTGAAGGAGAACATTTCAAGCAAACTAAAGGAGTAGCCATAGGTGCTGTTTGTGACCCAGTGTATGCCAACATGGCTATGCTCTCATGGGAGAACAAATTTTTTTCAACTCCAAATATCAGATTTTTTGGGACTCATATATCCATTTTTTGGATGATATTTTCATACATTGGAAGGGCTCTCTAGATGTTTTAGAAGAATTTTTAAGTATATAAACTCCACTACTAATTTTTTAAAGTTTAACTTACAACAGAATGGATGGCGCAGTGGTGCAGCGGTAGCATTGTTGCCTCACAGCAAGAGGTTCTCCGGATTGATTATAGGGTGCCTTCTGTGTAGAGTCTGCATGTCCTCCCTGCATTCATGTGGGTTTCCTCTGGGTGCTTCAGTTTCCTCCCATGTTGCAAAGATATGCATCTGGAGCATTTCTCCCTGGGCCTCCGCTGAAAATTGACTCATTCCAAGTCGGACTTTCCTAGTCAACTAATGTATAATAAATAAATAAACAGTCCCTTGAAAGTATAAATTAGTTGGATGGTTTGATCAGTAAAAAAGTTAGAGGTGAGGGATGCTCTTCTAATATTTACAGGAAGCCTACTTTCTCTAACTGATATTTGTATTTCAATAGTGGTCATCCTTTTCATCAGAAAAGAGCTTTGGTGAAAGGACAGTTTGTGAGGCTAGCTAGAATGATTTCAGAGGATGTGGACTTTGTGGTTCAATGTGGCATTTTGGCTAATATGTTTTTGGAGAGAGGTAATCCTCATAAAATGATTAGTGAGTTGGGGTATGAGGTTAAAAATAGTAGACACGGTAATTTTAAAATCCTACTTGGTAAAGATTTCATGAATGAAAATATAGAAAATACTTTTATCAAATTGACAGTGATAATAGGTCTTTTAATTCAGCATTTGATTAAAAATATTTCCCTGATTGTTTTAGTATAAGGAAGATTATTCAAAAGAATTGTGGCATTTTTAGGTTTTACCAGGATGTGTTAAATATTTTAGGATCTTGCCTACAGATTGTTTACAAGAGGGGTTACTCAAAAATACTTTGGAAAAGAAAAAGAAGCATCTATTAGAGGCAGGTTTAGACAATATCCCGAATTTTAATATGAACAAATGTGGACATTGTAATCAATGCAATCGTGTTTTTGAAGGTAACGCTATCAGGATTCAGGATTACACTGTCAATCTAGCCAAAAATAGTAATTGTGTATAAAGGGGTAATCTATTTTGGCTTGTGTGATGACTGTGATGCCTTCTATGTTGGTAAAACTGGAAGATCCTTGATTAAAAGGATTTATGAATACTATTACAACATAAGAAAGTGTAATGACAATTTTATAAAAAAATTAAGGCATTCCCCAACCACAATAATTTTAAATTTGCCATTTTAGTACAGGTTCCCAGTAACCCACAGGGTGGCCCATAGGAAACCCTTGTAGACTATGGAGAATTACAATGGCAGTTAAGTTTAAATGCTGATAAGCCACCTGGCTTTAATGACAATATTTGAATGAATACTGGTTTGAACCTGAGGGTAGCCAAACTTTAATATTGCAGAAAGATTTTGTAGTTTTTCATATACAATTTAATTTGAATTTTTGTAATAATATTTATAAGTTTTAAAATAAGTCTTATGTGGATACAATGTTTGTATCATTTACTTTTGGGACATTATCTTAAACTGCTAGGTTTCAAGTATTTTTTAAATCATTATATTTCTAAATTAATTTCCAAATCAATATATTTTCAAATTAATACATTTTTATTTTCATTTAATTCACACTATTTTATATCTTTTTTATTTTATTTCATCTTGGTACAGAATTAAGAATATTTTGGCCTTATTTTGGTCTTATTTTGTAACATAAGGTATTAGCCCCTTTAAGGTAATTGGGCTTAGTCTCATCAGCTTATGTGTATTCATTTTTCATTTATTTATTCATGCATGTATAGGAATATGCATGGTTTGCAGTGCTGGTTTTAATTGTGATTGGTTTTCTTAGTTGTGATGGGACAACATTTTTTTGTATGCAAGTGCTGTTTCAAATGTATTCTTTAATTCTGATGAAATCCTTATTTGAATAGGTTGAAAGTGCTTAATACATTTCTGAATTCATTTCTGGTTTAAAATAAAATAGTTGTAATCATTATTCATTGGTATTTGGCAATCATTTTCGGCTGTTGTTACTAGCAGTGAGTTTTTTGATACTGTCAATTTCTGTAATATAGGGATAACTCAGAATTTCCAGTATCTGACAATAATCTTCTTTGCCAACAACATACCGAAAATAAAACAAATATGTGCAAATTCACTCAATTTTCACCAATTGAGCATGTTGAAACAATGCAAGACAACACAGATCTGAAGCAAATTCCAGTACAGAATGAAAGAAATCAATCACAGACCCTGCAGTTCTGCTTTAAGTGACACAACTGCTTATGTGTCTAAAATACATAAATCAAGTTTTGCAGCTCCAGAATTCTACTCCCTTAGGTACTTTTCATGTAGGAAAAATAATTTGTCACATATATAAAGTTAATGATGCAAAAATATCCATGCAAATATTCAAAACCTTCTAGAATCTGTGGTGGACCTTGAAGCCTGACATATTTAAAAATGCTGTTACACTGTGATCACCTTCTCTAACTACTGACTCTAGCTCATTTAATGAATCTGCTTACACATCCCTAAACTAATTTAACAGATTATAAGCTATACAAACCAGATAGTTTTTCACCTCTTGCTTCAACAGCTCAACTTTGACAACTTCAACTCAATGTTTCAAATGTTAATCAGAAACCATTCATTTATAGTACCAAAAGACATTTCCATGCTGTTTTAGCTGTGCCAAGAACTATCAATTATTTTAGCCACTCTTCTTTTCCTTAAATATCAATCTTAATTCCCATGCTGTATATCCCAAAAGAAAGGAACCACTCCCTTTGTAGGATTTCTCCATACCAACAAAATAAAGTCAGATTAATATTATTAGTTGATCTAGTTATATTGAACACTAATTCCTTTCCATAAGTCATTGCCTAAAAGTTCATGCCAAATATAACTACTGCAGTTTTAATTAAATGGCTCTAAAATAATTAATAAAATCAGGAATCCCAAGCCGTCAATTTTCATAGATAATAATAGTTTGTTTCTTGCTCTCTGTAGATGCTACCAACCCATAGAAAATCCACTGATCTTTGTTTCAGCCTAGGAAAAAAACACCTGAGGGTAAGTCTGAGAATGACTGACATGCAAAATGTATCTGTGTTTAAAAAATGTTTGCCTGGACTCTCTGATCCATATGTAATATTAATATCACCCATTGTTTTAAACATCTTCATAGTTAGTACCATGTAGGCAAGCAACATAAATTTAGTATCTGTTTTAGGTGACAACACCACTAAGTATCTACTTTTGGAGATACTATATAGGTAAGAATAAGGATACCTTTTCCTAGATTTCTTGCCAGGAATATTCTTCAAGATGAAACTTTTTAACCATTACTATTAACACCTTCAGGTACAGGGCAAATAAGAGGGGCAGTCACAGGCACCACTGCCATGTGCCTCTTGTTAGACTAAATGTTTCTGAAAAGAATTGCTAACAGTTTAATCTTAGTTACAGAGTTCTTATAGATTTCCCTCGTTAAACTCCTAAAATCTGCCAGAAAGCCCATTCTACCTACAACTCCCATTAAAGGAAAGATTCTACATGATCAAATGCCTTCATTGTGTCCATGCAAAGGACCAATAAACTAATCTTTAAATTCTGGGGACTTTGCTTCACTAATATGGTGTTTAAAATGTTGTTGAACTTCTTCCACTCTATTACAAACCCAAAGTGGTCCCTGTGCATCAACTTGGGTAGCCTTTAAGTTTGCTAGAATTGACATAACAACTTTAATGTAAAGAAAAGTATATGGATGAAACAGCAACATCTCAAAAAAGTTTAAAAACAGTTTAATGACAAATAAATAAATAGTTAAAATGTCTTAGTACCAACCCCAACAAATGTAAATAACATGTATAAAGATTAAAGCTCCTTCTAAGGATGAAGCAATTGGTCCTTGCTTAACACTAGAGCAAAGTCTCCAGGCCTCCTTAATTATGATGCTTTGCATTATAACACTCATTTTACAAGATGGGTGCTGCACTACGAATCCTGTTGCCATTTAACCTTACAAAATTAAAAGCTTGTATTGGTGCCTTAGAATATCTATTTTAAAATCTGAATATTAATTTTATAAGCCATATTGTAGACTCAATTTTCCAGGTATTCAGAACATTATTGAAAACACAAGGATCTCAGCATAAATGTAATTAGTAAATCAATGTATGCTTTAACCGTAGCTCCAAATCTTACAATAAATGATGCCATTATGTTTATAATAATGCTTAGGGAAATTACTCCAGGGAATACTGCTGTCTAGCACACTGTTCTTCAATTAAAACAAAATATAGGTCAACAAACTTATATTAAGAGCCAAAAAGACTACTTTTTATTACAAATGGATTCTAAATGTTAAATGTCCTTCACATATTAATGCTATAAAACACCTCCTGTGTCTAGCGCTTACAAGTACATCCCTATAGCACTTTGACTGATACAGTCCTCCCAACAAACCATAACAATAATCAATCAGAAGAGATCCAAAATTGCTATCTGCTTTCATATATCACCTGTCCCAACATTTTGTGTTGAGGTAAAATACTCCCCAGGTGAAAATCAAGCATAGTACCAGACTTTGGTAATACAAACCTTTTGCAACACTGGCTTTACTAACTGTATGTAAAAGGCTGTATACCTCGCTTGTCCATAGGTCAAATAACACCCAGGTGGACACCAAATATAGTGGCAAATTGTGACAATAAAATACGTCTGAGTTCACAGCATTATGTAAAAGATGATAGGTCAGCTCCACAAAGACAGCTCACAATAAAAAAAAAAAAAAAAAGGATTCTAATAACACATCCAACTTCCAAAAAGATATGCTACCTCTGACTGCAAAGGAGCTACGAAAATATAAAGGCCATATGGCATTTTGACATATACTATCCCCGAACAAACCATATCAATAATCCATCAGAATTGAGCTGTTTCCTTTCAAAAATCACTTGTCCCCAGCCTTTTGTGGAAAGCACCAAGGTGGAAATCAAGCATATTGCCATACTGTGACAACAAAACCCCTCTAAAATAGGCTATATTTCCTTTCCTTGAAGACATCCATCCACCAACCCTTTCTATCATTTTTTGCAGACGGGGTCGGCGTGTGACTTTAAAAATTGACAATCATCTAGAGCCAGGCTTTACACCATCAGGTGGCTAGCCATGCTGCAATTTCCTTTCGTTAAAGACAAATCACAATAAAAAATCATGGACTTCTAATAAGGTACTTTAGTACAAAACACACACATGGTGTCCCAGCAAAATGTGTCCCTGCTGAGAAGTTACAGTACATGTCACTTTAAAAGAATCACAGAAATGTAATGGCCATATTGCTCTTTAAGACATACTTGCATCCTAAAAAATCATATCAATAGTCAGTCAGAAGTGATCCTGTTACCAAGATAACTAATGTTTTATACATGACATCAAACTGACAAAGTTGTTCAAGTGAAACAATAGAAGCCTGAACTTGAAATGTCACAGAATGTAACAATCATATTCTGAACAAATAGTATTAAATTGACAATAGACACTCAATTTAATAACATGGGCTTGTGCATAATAACACTACTGTTTAACTTGTCATAAATGACATACACTATATTGAACATCAAGGGGAAGCATGATGATTTTCTTATATAAGCAAATGTGCATAACAAGTCATATAATTGCTTTCAATTGAATTGTGGTTTTGTAACCCATCTTGACCATACATAATACTTAAGCTGTTACCAAGGTAACTGTTTTATACATGACATCAAACTGACAAAGTTGTTCAAGGGAAAAAATAGAAGCCTGAACTAGGAATATCACAGAATGTAACAATCACATTCTGAACAATAAGTATTAAAGTGACAATAATCACTCACTTTAACCTTTGCTGATTATACAAAATAGGATGTTGCAATTTAAATCTAAAAAATTTCAGTATATGCCATAAAATGGCAATTTATGTATATGGAAAGGGAACTTGTAATCATCAATCACAATAAGTGAATTTTTTGTGTTTAACCTATAATTTCACTCATTTTATAATACGAAATGACAGATATGAAAATCCTTATGTGTAGGAAATGGGGGGAAGAGGGATGCACTGATAATTAAATTGCACTAACTTTCATCAATGTTCACATAAAACAAACTTGATGCTTTAAGTAAGTTAGCAACAAACAAAGTGATTACTTAAATGCTGCCAAACAATGAAATATAACTTCTGATATATCCAGTAAAATACATTTCCCAGGATTCAGCAAGCTCTGCACGGTGTGCAAGAATAGTGCAAGAGCTGCTGCACCCAATATGGCCACCGAGCAATCCAGGAACGAGCTCCCGGCACCTGCATGAGTGTTCCTACACTATTCCTTCACAGACACCACTGCTATATACTAATTATCCCATTTGCAGGTGAAAGCCATGCAAATGAGGTGAATTAGTGATCCAGGAAGCAGGCAGGCATCTGTGCAGGAATAGTGTAACCTGCAGAAATGTATTTGGTTAGTAACGGAATACATTTCTGCAAATTAGAAAACGGAGGCATGACAGCTCCAAAGAAAGCATGTATTCAATGGAGTAGGCATGCCAATGGCTAAATATATGGCCATTGGCATGATAAATAGTTGCAAAATGATAAAAAATAACTTTTATTTTTTATGGACTATTTCGTCTGTTTTAGTCTAGGGCAGTGGTGCACAAATGGGATTGGGCTGAAAATAAGAAAAAAAAGTGTAAAATAAGCTTTTAAACCCAAATCAGCATTTTGCCATGATAGTCAATGGCATGCATAAAACAACAATACCAGGGAGTAGTGGTTGCTAAGGGGGAAGGCTGAGTGTGAGTGTGGTAATTATGAATTAGCATTCTGTTTTATGCAAATAAGGGAACTGATACTGAATCACAGATTTACTCTCAGTGTTAGTTTGCACCCAACCATGTAGGTGCAGCAATACTACAGTGCAAGTCTAAGAGCTGAATGACTTCATAAGGGGATGTGTTATGCTTGCTGAAAGGTGGATTGGAGCTCTGTGGCTCATGTTTGCCCTTAGCTAAGCACAGCAAAGGAAGGGTGTGTGTCAGATGTTCCTGAGCACTGTGTACATAGCCTAAATTGGTGTGCGTGCTGCACACCGGGTTTTAAACAAAAAAAAATAGGAAATAGCAGCTCTGTGCACATCTGAGCACTGGGTATGCATGGTGTGCCTCTGGGCTTTAACAGGGAGCCATTGGGAAGGGAAAACAGCAGTAGGAAGGCAGATGGAATGTATCAGAATCAGCCAAATACACATGCAGCAGCCCTGCACACTACTATAAATTATGCAAACACCTTTCAGACTGTTTTTTGGGGAAACAGGAGTAGGAAGGCAATCAAGGAGAACTAGCATAGCTGGCAGGTGAAATGTATCAGAATCAGCCAATTACACATGGAACAGCCTAGCACACTACTATAAACTATGCAAATACCTTCCAGTTTGGGTTTTCCCACAAACTCTATACCACTGGTGTACACAGACGGGGAAATTTTACCTGACAAAACTAACAAAATGTTAGGGGTTGCTATCGCTGTCATACATCAATATGTGGAAGAGGCTGAGGGTGGTGAGGATGTGAATGCGGACGACCAACCCACAGTGAGGAGAAGGAGAAAAGTGTACAGACCCAGGGTAACCTACCAGGGGCTACATGAGCTGGAGATAGTGGAGCACTATAGGGTGGACAGGGACATTCTACAGCAAATTGTTGAGCTGTGCCGGCCATGCCTCACACACAGAACCAACAGAAGGGAACCCATCTCAGTGGATACCAAGGTATGTGTAGGCTTACGAATACTAGCCACAGGTACCTTCCAAAGGTCAACTGGGGATATCATGGGGGTCTCACAGGCATCAGCATCCACCAGTTCATGCATGCTATGTCAGCACATGCCGGTGAGCACATATATTTCCACAACACCCATGAGGTGCTGATTAGCAATATGCATCTCTTAATACCCTGAGGTAGTGGGTGCTATAGGCTGCACGCACATACACATCAAAGCACCACCAGGAGAGCAGGGTAGGGTCTACATAAACCACAAGGGCTTCCCCTCCACCAACTGCCAGGTCATGTGCGATGCCCAGGGCATTGTCTTGATTGTGTGTGCTGGCAGCCCTGGAAGTTATCATGACTCCCAAATCAGGCATATGACACAGCTGTACCAGTCATTTGCCATTGGGGACATCCCATATGGCCACCTAGTAGGGGATGCTGGTTATGCACTGGAGTCGTGGGTAATGACACCCATCAGAAATGTACACACACCTGAACAAGAACATCATAATGAGGCACATGCACAAACCAGAATCATAATAAAGCATGTGTTTGGGATGCTCAAATGACGGTTCCACTGCCTGGACATATCTGGTGGAGCCTTGCAGTACTCTCCAGCTACATGTACACAAATGTACATAGTATGTGCCATGCTACACAATATGATCTTGTGGAAATAGCTGCACAGGAACAGCATGGGGCAAGGCCACACAGCCCCCTACCATTGCCAAGGTCATCATAGGCAGAGAGGGACTCGGAGGAGGAACCAGCTGAGTCTGCCCATGTAGTCAGAAGGAGGTGTGCCCAGTATGCCCAACCCTTGGCAAAGAGGCAACGCATAGCACATACAATGATATGGTAGGGACCCAGGGAATGACACCTCTCTCTCTGACTCCCACATACAGTAAAAAGGATGCCAAACATGACACTACCTGTGCTTTACCATGTATAGGGAGTGTACTATGTGCATCTGACATAGTCAACCCAACAGCACCATCCTCAATACTGGCACAGGCATGAGGTAAGTCAGTCTTCCTATCAATTGCTGAATGGAGTAGCATGTTCTCATAGTTGTATCTATGGTATGGATGTGAGCATGCAAGGGAATTAGGTGGCTGAATGGGATGGCAGCAGATAGTAGACCCTATATGGGCAGCATGAAATCCATAACAAATACTGCTGTCAACATACTAGGCAGTACTAGACAAGGTGAGAAATCCCACTGCAGTACATGTCATGGCCCAAATGTGTGTCTATAGGACACACACATGCTTGTCAGTGCAGCTCACATACCCACCACCAGCCTCAGCCAGCAGGACAGGTGTAGATGACCATAAGGAAAGGCTGGTCTAAGGCCTCCAATTGATGACAATGGTTAACAACCCCCCTCCAGACCTACACAGGCAGACTACAGCAGGTCTGGCAGTTGTATGTCAGTTCTGAAGGGTAAGAAGTCTGAAGCTGAAATATAGGTCAATAAAACCTAAGATCTGTACACTACTGATATGCCTCCAGTCTGCATGAAAGGTCAGAATACAAAATGAAATGGAAGCCAACAATGTACCTGAAATACCACTACAGTCATAGCAAATGCTTAAAGTTGTCAGGTGTGCCCCCCCCCCCCAATCCCATGTAGAAATGCAGTAATGTGTAAGTGTGAGGTGTAATAACAGTGGAGCACAGATCACCTGAGCTGGCCCAATCTACAGGATAGATTGTTGCATGTGTACAATATGCTGGGGTCCATGTGTTGGGTTGTCATGTGTTCAATATTGTGTGAAAGTGGTCAGCTTGTAGGCATGGAGGGCTGTGTGTTGGTGGCCTATAGGCAGTACTGTGGATGACAGGGCCATGTTCTGACAACAGCAGTGCCAACCACAATGCTTCTCAGCAATACCTGTGTCAGCAGTCATCCATACTCACTGTCCAGATGTCAATATCTGTCACTGTCTGAAAGATGGACATGCCATGAATATGGACCCATACATACACACAGTACACAGGTGGAAGTACCCTAGACAGAGTACACAAAATGTAACTGTCAACTGCACACATCTTTGGAATTGTACATACAGGTTTGCAGCACATTAGTTGTCTGTGTAGTATGGAATACTGATGTAGTCTGGACAATCACTGGCAGACCACAAAAGGCACAGTTATGAAGTAATGATAGACTGCCTATGTTCCTGCACAAGGCAGCATAAGGGGAATGTCTCAGGTATATCTGCGAGTCAGCTGCATGTAGCTTCCATATCACACATGCACTCAGCTCACCCCACCATCAGCCACAGGTTTATCACAGGTCATATCCTTGCTGTTGGGAATGAGTACAGTATGACCTCACTTCTGTATGGAAATACCCACATAATGCAGCATGCTGAAGAGGTGTCTTATGCAGGTGTGTCTTACTGCAAGCAGCTCCCTGCATACATCTGGACCAATGGGTCAATATGTACAGGAACTATTGACACTAACACATCAAACAGTTAGCCTGTCACCCCAGGGGAATCCACTGCCTTGCAGCTTGGGAATGTAGGAATGACAGAATGCACAGGCCTGCTACAGGTGGCCTGCAGCACTACCAATTGGCTTATGGTCTTCTGTCAAAGGCCTGTGCCTCACCTGTACTGCCAATGTATGGTATATCATGGGGTCCCAAATAACAAACTAACACAGTCAACAAAACACAAATGCAAGGCCATATTGACAAATACCAGTAGCATGCCCCCCCATGTCCTACTGCATGAATTGGGGGCCAATCCATACATACTGCTGGGATGAAGGGCCAACTATAGGGATACTTCCCAGATATTGCCCGCATAATGTTAGGACGAGGATAGAAAAACAGTTTGGGGGAGGGTGTAGATGCATGGATGTCATGGAGTGTATGAAGTCTGAAACTCTGATGTGTGTCCATTCTACCCCTGCCTGTAAACCCAGTAATGGGTGGCTACAAACCTGCTTGTAAACCACAATCTGAAGGGGAACTGACCATATATATGAGCCCTGCCTCTGGGTAAATTTGTATAGCTGGGAGGTATGGCCACAGCAGGATATGGCCATTCTGTTAAGTCAATATATGTACAAGAAGGGGATCTTCAGCCACCATACTACCAAGGTGCTGGACCATTTACACAGACCCATCAGCTACCCCTCCAGAATGGCAGGAGTGTGTAAGAATGTGTAGGCTGCGGACCACAATACTGAACTCAGCTTCATTCATCTTGTATTTCCCAGTAAATAACTGTGAGCAAATAATTATATCTGTCAGTAGTCGATGACATAATACATCACAGTGTAAAACAGTACATATGTCTGAATATCTCTGCTAACACCAACTATGTAACACGAGCAGCACAGACAGCAATACAGTATCCCCCTATATGTCACCCATTGTGACTCCATATTGTCAGCCTATCTACAGATATCCTACCGAAACAGGCTGTTATCTGAAGGTTAACACCAAACTCTGGACTGGAGTACAACCCTACCTGGAATGGATTCAAACAATCAATAAAGAGGTCATACTGTGCATGCTCCTACATGTAGAGAAATGAAGCCCATGTCTGACAACACAGTAGACTATACATATCTATCATTTGCAGATGTCTGTACACACACACCAAATTGTACATCATTTATGCTTCACATACATTGTATAGGAATCCTCACACATATCCAAGGCCAACACACTATAATATATCAAACATACACACACAGAGATGTGGGGAACAGAGAGACAGACAGTGATAGATAAAAGTCCATTATAAGGCCTGTCCCACCCACTATACATCCATTTGGCCGATATTGCATGATGTGTACCTATCAATCACTTTAGACATTCCCTTTCCTAGCCCTCAGCCCTATAGTGTCTGCGGTGCTTCTGATAACTGTGTAACATAATAGTAAGAACCAGTATTCATGTAGCCCTTGTATACTCAGTTCTGTCAAATGTAAAGTTCTGTGTGACTGAGTGTGTGTGTGTTTCCAGGGGATTGATTAATGGCCCATTCACACACACACTGCACTTCCCATTGCCCATGTTACCACTCCTACTGATGTCAGTAACCTCAACATAACCCTTTGGCCAAGCCTTAGCCCTATAAGTTCCATGGCACTTGTGATAATTGTGTAATGCCATAGTGTGGCAAACTAGTTAAGTATGGGGTTCTAATCCTGGTCCTGGCAACTGTGAAAATGTGGGTGTGTTGTGTGTGAGAGTGTGTGAGTCTTTGTTGACACTTGCTTTTGTGGTCATTCACACTTACTGCCCTTCCCTCATCCCTCCTTTAGCACTGCAGCTGATGTCAGTTACCTTCAATGATGCCTTTGGACAGCTCTCTAACATATAACTGCTGTGGTGCTTGTGATAACTGCATAATACCATAATGTAGCAAATTAGCTAGGTAGGAGTTCTAATCCTGGTCTTGACAACTGTGACAATGTGTGTCTTTGTGTGTGAGAGTCTTTATTGACAACTGATTTTAGTGGTCATTCACACTTACTGCGATTCCCTCACCCCTCCTTTAGCACTGCAGCTGATGTCAGTCACCTTCAAAGTTGCCTTTGGACAGCTCTCTAACATATAACTGCCAGGGTGCTTGTGATAACTGTGTAATATTATAGTGTAGCAAACTAGTTAGGTAGGAGTTCTAATTCTGGCCCTGGCAACTGTGAAAATGTGTGAGTCTTTGATGACACCTGTTTTTGTGGTCATTCACACTTACTGCCCTTCCCTCACCCCTCCTTTAACACTGCAGCTGAAGTCAGCCACCTTCAAAGATGCCTTTGGACAGTTCTCAAACATATAACTGCAGTGGCACTCGAGATAACTGCACAATGCCATAGTCTAGCAAACTAGTTAGGAAGGAGTTCTAATCCTGGTCCTGGCAACTGTGAAAATGTGTGAGACTGTGTGGGTCTTTGTTGATACCTGCTTTTGTGGTCATTCACAGTTACTGCCCTTCCCTCACCCCTCCTTTAGCACTGCAGCTGATGTCAGTCACCTTCAAAGATGCCTTTGGACAGCTCTCTAACATATAACTGCCATGGCGCTCGTGATAACTGTGTAATACCATAGTGTGGCAAACTAGTTAGGAAGGAGTTCTAATCCTGGTCCTGGCAACTGTTAAAATGTGTGTGTTAGTGTGTGAGTCTTTGTTGACACCTGCTTTTGTGGTGATTCACACTTACTGCCCTTCCTTCACCCCTCCTTTAGCACTGCAGCTGATGTCACTCACCTTCAAAGATGCCTTTGGACAGCTCTCTAACATATAACTGCCATGGCACTCACAATAACTACATAGTGTAGTAAACTAGTTAGGTAGGAGTTCTAGTCCTAGTCCAAGCAACTGTGAAAATGTGTGTGTTTTTGTGGGAGTCTTTGTTGACACCTGCTTTTGTGGTCATTCACACTTACTGCCCTGCCCTCACCCCTCCTTTAGCATTGCAGCTGATGTCAATCACCTTCAAAGATATCTTTGGACAGTTCTCCAACATATAACTGCCGTGGCACTTGTGATAACTGCATAACACTTTAGTACCAATACATAGCCAGGTAGGGGTTTGAAACTCAGTACTGGTAAGTGTGTATGATCAGTATCCTGGGTGGGTGTTGGGATGATTGTGTAAATAACAGGATCCCCAAACAACAATAATCCTAGTACAGAACACAACAAAAGTCCCATTATAACCAAAAAAAAGTTTAATACAAAACAAGTAGCACATAGTAGCACTGTAGCACCTCAGCTTAACATAAGCCTTCAAGGAGTACCTTCATCATTAACAAACCCTATTATTTATACCCCACAGTTGAAAATCAAACAATTATACAATTGAATAATTTAACAATTACATATTTAAAACACTTCCATTTAAAGACAGATGTCTTGTAACACTCTAAAGAACACACTTCCAACAGCAGTCTGTATTCAGACTCTGTGGAGCCAAAGTCCCATATTTCAAAGTAAAAAGTGTTTCTTTGTATAACAACAGATTTATTATGTGGTCACTGTTCTCCTCTCCTTGTACCTGTTCTAAAATAGTGGCTTTTAAACCTGCCGAATTACTATTATGGTACAATTTAAAGTGTTGGGCTAAAGGAATCTCTGTTTTACTAACCTAATGTCCCTTAGATGTTCAGATAATCTCTTTTTAAACATTCACTTTGTTTGCCCTATATAATACTTATTACAACTACATTTAATTGCATAGATCACCCATTCTGTTGAGCAGTAATAATCCCCTACTACTTCACATCTAATCCTATTAATTTCAGAAAAAGTTTGTACTATATAATGACCCCATGTACAACTATCACATGGTGTTGTTCCTTTATATTGAATCTGTTGTAATAACATATTATTGGGTCTTTGAAATTTAGTATGAACTAACATATCCTTTAAACTTTTTCCTTTCTTATAAGAGAAAACAGGATGCTGTTATACTAACCCTGATAACTCTTGAAATTTGTACAAAAATTTCCAATAATGCCCAATAATTTGTTTTATACTATCACTTAAAATATTATAAGGCATTACTGCAAAGAAACTATCATCTATATTATTCTTCCTTTTGTATAAAATAGCTCCATTTACTGTATTAACAATACCTCCATACCTTTCTTTTCTTATTCTTTTAACACTTTTCTCTATAACCTGTATATCATAATTTCTTTTCTTAAACATATCCACTGTAACAACTCTTTTTCAAAATCATAATTATTGTTACATATTCTGGAAATTCTCAAAAATTCTCCATATGGTAAAGATTCCAAAGTGTGTTTTGGATGACAACTATTGCCCAACATAAATAGGTTAACCACTTCAAACTTTCTATACAAATTAGTATGTATTCCATTTCCAGGTATCCCTTCTAATGTTATATCTAAAAATGAAATGTTATTGCCATATTGTAAACCATCAAACTGTATAAAAAATGTGTTGGATTGCAATTCTGTTATTAAGTTTTGAACAAGTTCTATTCTACCTTCGCATAAGAAAACCAAGTTATCCATAAATCTGTAATATAACTTGATATAGTGCCTATAAAACAAATTTCTATAGATGTATTCTGTTTCAAACATGCCCATAATTAAATTAGCATACATTGCTGCAAATGAAAAGCCCATTGCTGTACCCTGTAGCTGGTGATAAACTTTATCTTCAAAACAAAAACAAATATTTTCTGAATTTTAAAAGTTCCATAATATAATGTGCTAATGGATTATCACCCAAATAAAAGCTAAGGGCTTCCCTACCATGTGTGTGTTTAATATTTGTATATAGGCTTTTTATGTCTACCGTTACCCAGTACATTTCCCTTTTCCAATTGACATTTTTTATTTCTTCTAAAAAATCAAATGAATTCTTAATATATGAAGGGAGACATATGACTTCCTTTAATAAACATTTATGTAAAATCATTCCTAAATTATGTAAGAAATACTTTCTTGCAGACACAATTGATCTCCCAGGCAGATTGATCAGGTTTTTATGCACCTTAGGTAGACAATAAAAATATGCCATTTCAGTTTTGTCACAGGATAACTTATTTTCTACATCATGTTCAGTCCAATACCCTAATCTTAACCCTTTCTTAATTAAACACATATAGGTTCATAGATTCATAGGTAGATACTAGGCAATCTGCCCTAGGGCATTTATAAGCCTAGCCAGAGTGTATTTGGCTTCTGCCTCCCTATTAGATTATAGGTTCATAGGTAGATACTAGGCTATCTGCCCAAGGGCATTTATAAGCCTAGACAGAGTGTATTTGGCTTCCGCCTCCCGATTAGATTATAGGTTCATAGGTAGATACTAGGCTATCTGCCCTAGGGCAAAAAATAAAACACCTCTGTAAGTCTCGAAACCCGGACCTTGCACACACTACACAACATGAAGTACCTCTAAGCCATGGTAGATATCTTCTTTTTCTTCTTTCGCTTCTTCAACCTTAATTTTCATAACCACTTTGTAACAAATCATAGCATATTTTTCTATATTGTGAATGGTGCATGATTACTATTTTATTTCCTTTATCTGAAGGTTTTATAATAAGTTCTTTCTGAATGGAAAACTTTTTTAACATTGACCATTCACTTTTTGTCAGATTATAATCCACATTTCTTTTATCAAAACCTTTAAACATTTCTGTTTCAAAATCAACCATAAACTGATTTTTTTTATCCCATCATGAATAAATAGTAGTATGAACTTGCTTGTGAATTTTAAATCTGAAGTCTCTATGGGACAATAAGCATTTACATCACTGCTACATGAAACAAAAGATTCATCAGATACATCATTTATTAAAATATCTTCATCTATACTTTCGACTGTCACATCATATATATTTTCACCATAACTACTTTCACTCTGTACACTCCTATAAACATGTAATTAATACCTTAAATGCTTTTTTTGAATCATATTAAAAAATTCAAATTTAAAACAATGTAATCTTGGAAACACTGGGTATAAATTTTAAACCACATTGTAAAACAGCATTCAAATTATCATCCAGCATATAACCTGACAAGTTCAAGACAAGATTTGTGTTATTTGTAACAAAATCAGTACCATTTTGTCCTTTTGCTGTTTCTCCATTGTCGCTGATATGGACCTTCTGTCTGTTGCTCGTGTTCATGCTCCTGGTAATGTTGTTTTCTTTGTTGGTATTAACTACCCCCGAGATGAAAATTATCTTGCATATACTGAGCATTATTAAGTTCAGGCAAAGAAGGATAGACTTGTTTGTCTTCTAAATCACTTTGATACCGGCTGGTATCACTAAAAGAAGCTTCATCTCCCATTTTCCTTTCCCCTTCCTGATTCTGAAAATGAACTCGAGACCTTGATCTCTGATTCGTCAGCCTAAAAAAGGCTGTACCATTCTCGTAGTCCCTCAGGTCCCTTTTAATTTTGTGCAGTTTCTGTTCATATAGTTTTTTCTCAAAAACACACAGTTTATCTAGAATATCATTCAGGCATGTTTCTAAATGGGCTTTATCAATTAACAACATTAAATTATTACAAATTACATTGATGTCTTTCTTTAATAGGTTCATAGGTAGGTACTAGGCTATCTGCCTGAAGGCATTTATAAGACTAGCCAGAATGTGTTGGCTTTCGCTGCCCCCTTAGATTAGTTCCCTGTGCCTCTGTCCAGCAGAGCCATTGAAGTGATCCTTGGGGTAAACTTTCTGTTTCCCATCCACTCATCAAGGTTTCTCTTGAAGAGGGTTAGTGAGGAGCTCTGCTTATTGTAGATTGGAATCTTGTAATGTCGATGGTAAGTCTCTGGGACAGGAATCTATCCCTCCAGCACATCCTATTTATTGTTGTGGTGAGGTTTAGATCCCTGGACCATGTAGCTCGAGGGGATATGTTTTTTTTAGGTGGAGAATGTCCATCAATTCTGGGTTGGACATGGCCTTGTATGTCAGGCAGAGATCACCTCTGAGTAGGTAGTATGCAACCGAGTACAGCTGAAGTTTCTTCAGTCGAGCTGCATAGGGCATCTGCTTTAGGCCAGTGATCCTCTTGGTGAGGTACTTCTGTGGTCTTTCCAGTTATTGCAGGTATCTTGTAAGGTACATCCCAAATGGGGCATCGTACTCTATGATGGGTCTGATGAGTGAGGCATAGAGGGGCCCAATGACCTCTTTCGATCTGGATGCAAACCCTTTTGTGATTAGGTGGGCCACATAGAAGGGTTTTCCAACCACTTTGGCAATGTGATTATCAAAGGAGAGGTTACTATCTACTTGGGTCCCCAGATCCCTTATTACGTCTTCCGTATGTAGGGGGCTACCACCTATGTGGTAGTTTGTGGGTACTTTGTTTTTTCCAAAGAGGATGACTATGCACTTTTTGGCATTTAGCTTGAGGCCATGGTTTTGCCACCAGGTATCTGTCTCAGTGAGACCTTTTTGGAGGATGTCTATGTCAGCCGGAGAGTCAATTATAGCTCCTAGTTTGCAGTCGTCTGCGAACTTGGTCAGCCATAGTCCTCCTGTACTTGCCTGTACCTCTGAGAAGTATATGCCAAACAGGAGGGGTCCTAGGACTGAGCCCTGGGGAATGCCACTTATAACCAGTTTAGAGTCAGACCTAGCTCCCGCAACACTTACCATGTGGGTTCTGTCTGTGAGCTAGTTGGCAACCCATCTTGTGACGTAGGGGTTTATGTTCAGGCTGGTGAGCTTGTCTATAATACCTAAGTGGGGAATGGTGTCAAAGGCCTTTGCAAGCTCTAGGTAGGCTGTGTGGAGCACCTTTCCCTCATCTATAGCCTTGGTAAGTATCTCAAAGAAGTCCACCAGGTTGAGGAGGCATGATCTTCCCTTAACAAAGCCGAACTGGGTAGGTTCCAGTGTTTGGAGGTTTCCAATGTCTCTGTTAATGATATCCATGATGATGTGCTCCATAGCTTTGCAGACCAAACTAGTCAGGCTTATAGGGTGATAGTTCTGGGGTCCGTTGTGGCTCCACCTTTGTGGAGTGGAATAACCTTTGCTGTGCACCATTCTGTGGGCACGTAGCCTGTGGAGAGCCTGAGTTTAAACAGTGTGTTTAGGTGAGGGGTTAGTTTATCTTTGAGCTCATGTAGGACACAGCCTGAGACACCATATGGTCCCACTAATGCTGTGTTTTTGGCTTTGGAGAGGGCTGTTTTAACCTGAGTGTCTGTGATTTCAGGGGCACTACATTCTTCTGGTATAGTTATGGGCCCTTTTGGGGGTGAGATGGGGGGTGAAGTTTGCACTGAACCTGTCTGCCAGGATGTTGGCTATATCAGTCGGTTCAGTGTATTTTGTGCCATTCTGCACTAACTCCGAGCAGATCTGAGAATTGCCACTTAGATTCTTGACATAACTAAAGAATGTCTTGTGGTTATCTTTGGAGTCCATGACAATTTTTCTTTCAAAGCTAGCCTTGATGGATGATTTTATGAGGGAACGTAGTTTCTTGCTGATACTGATCAGGGATGTCTTCCCTTCTTGGGTTTTTACTCTTTTCTGTACTAGTTTCCTCCTTCTATTGTATAACTTGTTTATGGCAGGGGTCCACCAGACTGGTATCCTTTTCTTGGAGGAGTGAGTCTTGGTTTTGTTTGGGATAGCACAATCCATGCATTCTTGTAGGTGCCCATAGAGTGCATTAGTAAAGTATTTTGCAGCTTGGACAGCATTATCCTTTAGCATGGGGGCTTTGAAACATACCACCTCGGTCTTAAGTAACGTAAAGTTTGCTTTTGAAAAGTTTTTCACAGTGGTTTCTTTGACTGGGGGTGGTGGCAGAATGGATATTCAGAGTGATTAGTTTATGGTCAGATGTAACCAGTGAGGGGTTGACCTCTGGTGTGGAACACTGGTTGCCCATATTGGTGATGACCAGGTCCAATATGTTGTCACCTCTGGTGGGGGTGTTGACCAGTTGATCCAGAGTGTTTGAGTTTATAAATTCTAGAAAATTTTGGGCAAGGGAGTTTGTACTTGAGTAGTTCTCCCAGTTAATGTTTGGGTAATTGAAATCACCCAATATCAGGGTGTTTGGTAGGGCCTTTATGTTTCCCAGTGTTTCCAGGAATGCAGAGTGGGGGTCCCTGGACATGGTGGGTGATCTGCAGCAAGCTATAATTTGAATAGCAGTTTTGCCCATTGTTAGTTGCACGTGGATGATTTCTGAAGCATCGTGCTGTGCCACTAACCTGGAGGTGTGGGTATCCTTGATGAATATGGATATACCTCACAAGACACTTCCAACAGCTGGAAAGACCACAAAAGCACCTCACCAAGAGGATTACTGGCCTCAAACATATGTCCTATGCAGCCCTTTTGTGTTTTGGTCCAGGTTTTAGGTTCATAGGTAGGTACTAGTCTATCTGCCCGAGGGCATTTTTAAGCCTAGCCAGAGTGTGTCGGCTTTTGCCGTCCCATTGATTAATTAACTGAGCCTCTGTCAAGCAGAGCCAATGAAGTGATCTCAGGGGTGTATTTTCTGTTACCCATCCACTCGTCAAGCCTTCTCTTGAAGAGTGTTAGTGAGGGGCTCTGCCTAATGTAGTTAGGAATTTTGTTCCAAAGCATGGGGAGTCTCTGTGACAGGAATCTATCCCTCCAGCATGTTCTATTTATTGTTGTGGTGAGGTTTAGCTCATTAGAGCGCATGGCTCACAGTGACTTTGATTTCTTTAGGTGAAGCATGTCCATCAATTCTGAGTTGGATGGCTTTGTAAGTCAGGCAGAGATCACCTTTGAGTAAGCGATATGCCACTGAGTACAGCTAGAGTTTTTTCAGTCGGGCTGTATAGGACATATGTTTGAGACCAGTAATCCTCTTGGTGAGGTGCTTTTGTGGTCTTTACAGCTGTTGGAAGTGTCTTGTGAGGTACATCCCAAATGGGGCATTGTACTCTATGATGGGTCTGATGAGTGACGAGTAGAGGGGCACTATAACTTCTTTATTTCTAGATGCGAACCCCTTAGTAATTAGATGGGCCACATAGAAGGATTTCCTAACTACTTTGGCAATATGATTGTCAAAGGAGAGATTACTATCTACCTGGCCAAAATGTATGGTATGAGTTGTAGCCTGGTAGTGCTGGGGTGCTCTCTGGAGCCTTAAACCTGGTTTCTGTTACTGCACATATATCAACTTTCTCTATACTGAGGAGTGCCTTGAGTGCGTGCATTTTGAGGTTTAGACTTCTGGCATTGAGTAGCATTACCCTCAGTTTTTTGTTACTTGTGCTATTTATGGTGGTGGGCTTGTCTTTTGAGCCTTGCCTAAAAAAGGCACTATGGGGGTGGCAAGAGCCTTGGCCAGTATTCAAAAGCCTAAGGGTGACAGGTGCAAGCCATCTCTAGCAAAGCAGCATGGCTTGTCAAGCATGTCATCCCAGGCTGACAGACACTGGGTCCCCTTTGAATGACACCAGAAGCTTAGCCAATTGTTGAAATTGATATTTTTTTCTCTATACCGTGGTATCATTCTTGGTGAGGGCAGGATGCTACTCAGGGTCAGGGTCATACCGGCCTGGGCTATGGGATCAGAGAGCTCCTCCATGTTTCTTTTCATGTAGTCCAGGGAGGTATGGCTTAGGCCATTCACACCAACATGGACAATGGCAGAGTCATATTTGTACTTGTTCTTGAGTGCTTGTGTTATGTGGCAGATCCTGGCACCCAACAGGCAGCTAACAGTAACCTTCTCCTTGTTCAGCCTAGTGAGTGGGACGTCAGTGTGCCTGACTATAGAGTCACCTATTACTAGTGTGTTGGGTATGTTATTTTGCCTTAAGGGCTGTGATTGTGTGGCACACTGGTTTTGGGAAGTATGCATTTCATGGTTTGTGTTGGGGGGTGGAGGTTGCTTGGATGTCTGCTTTGGAGGTCTCTGTTGCTTCTGCAGATTTTTATTTAGAGCCTCCGAGTATGTTTTTGTGTATTTATGTGTGTTTTTTTGCCGGTGCTGGTTTCATAGGTCTATGTGAGACTGGTGGTGTGATGCAAGTAATTCCCTTCTCCTCTTGACTGCCTGGTCTAGTCTTGGGTTGAGAGAGCTTAGCCTCCAGTTTGGCTGTATAATTGCATCTCTCGCATGTATTAGTGTTTGGTAGAAGGAGGAGAGGGTTGTCTGTGTACATGAGGCAATTGTAACATTGCCTCAAAATGCCCAGATTCGCCAGTTGGACCGGACAGTACACCTGTAACTGCCCTTTGAACATGCCTGGATAGGTACAGTGAACTGTTTTACTGGTTGTCTGGTAAGGTCGAATAGAGAGCCTTGTCCTTCTCTACAGTATGGGGGGGGGGGGGTCTAGTGCTAAGGTTTATTAGTGCTTGCTATGAGTTTTGAGTAAGTGCCGGTATGATACGTGAATGGTTTGAGTGCTTAAGCTGAAAGTTTGTCTAGTTCCAAGAAAAAAATTGAAGAGTAGAGTTTGTGGAGCCTTGAATAGTTATACCCTAGCTAACCGGCGCTGCCCAGCACACAAAACCTTCAAATGAGAGTTTTATAGCAGGGAACTGAAAGAGATAGAAATTAGCCCAAAATGGCCAATAAACTACTAATTTCTGGGCTGAAACCACTCCTCCAGGGACAGATAGGCTGCTCTAAGCTCCCTCTCTCACAGTGAACAGAGACACTTCCTTCTATCCAAGTAAGGTATGGGCAAACACAGAAACTTGTAACATAGCCCTGAATTCAGCACTAACCTTAAAACTGGACTATACTAGCTTAGAAAGGCGAGAAATATATATATATATATATATATATATATATATATATATATATATATATATGTATATATACATATATACATATATATATATATTTTTTTTTCCAGAAAATAAAGCAGATACAATCAAAAAAAACACTTTAAATGCACAGAAATGGCTATCACACTTGAGTGTAGCCTACAACAGTTAAACAGGTAATTTAAACACAAAAATGACTTTGTTAAAGTACAGGCAGTAAAATAAGTACAATATGTAGCTGAAACAAGCTTTTTAAATAACAGAAACTCTAGAAAGTTGACATTTTATGCGGAATTAGCTAAAGGCAGCAAGAAAAATGCAGAAGAATTATACTTAATCACTCCAAAGTCTCTCTTTTGTCTCTCTGCTGCTGTATAACTCTGCAGGGCACCAGGCAGGAGCTTGCGGAGCTGTATACTAGCACAAAAACCTTGCAAATGTGGGTTTTATAGCAGGGAAATGAAAGAGATACAAATTAGCACAAAATGGCCAATAAACTACTAATTTCTGAGCTGAAACCACTCCTCCAGGGACAGATAGGCTGCTTAAAGCTCCCTCTCTCACAGTAAACAGAGAAACTTCCTTCTATCCAAGTAAGGTATGGGCAAACACAGAAACTTGTAACACAGCCCTGAATTTAGCACTAACCTGAAAACTGGACTATACTAGCTTAGAAAGGCGGAAAACAAGTATTTTTTTTTGTTTTTTTTGTTTTTTTTTCAGAAAATAAAGCAGATACAATAAAAAAAACCAATTTAAATGCACAGAAATTGCTATCACACTTGAGTGTGTAGCCTACAACAGTTAAACAGGTAATTTAAACACAAAAATGACTTTGTTAAAGTACAGGCAGTAAAATAAGTACAATATGTAGCTGAAACAAGCTTTTTAAATCACAGAAACTCTAGAATATCGGCGTCTTAGGCAGAATTAGGTAAAGGCAGCATGAAAATGCAGAAAAATGTTACTTAATCACTCCAAAGTCTCTCTTTTGTCTCTCTGCGGCTGTAAAACTCAGCAGGGCACCAGGCAGGAGCTTGCTGATCTGTATACTAGCACAAAAACCTTGCAAATTCGGGTTTTATAGCAGGGAAATGAAAGAGATAGAAATTAGCCCAAAATGGCCAATAAACTACTAATTTTGGGCTGAAACCACTCCTCCAGGGACAGATAGGCTGCTCAAAGCTCCATCTCTCACAGTGAACAGAGAAACTTCCTTCTATTCAAGTAAGGTATGGGAAAACACAAAAACTTGTAGCACAGGAATGTAGAGAGTTTCACCTCATCACGCTCCACCAGTATTTTAGTCCATTCTAGCGAACGATGAGCAGCTTTTTCCCATCTCTGCTTAAAGGTTTTCTCTTCTGTACTAGAGAGTTCAAATGGCAGAGAGGGAGATGTCATAGCCCTTAGCCCCCTTGGTGCTATATCTAGCTCCAAATAGCTCTGGAGGCTTAATTTATTAAAATGGACCGAGGTTTCTTTATTTAACAACTTTTCCAATTTATTAAACAAAGTTCTTGCTTCTGAGGGAAGTGCAGTGGAATGCTTACTCACCTCCGAAAAGGTATTTGAAGAATGCTTACTTCTGGTCTCATTCAACAACTTTTCCCACATGTGTGAGGGTAGCCCTTCACCACTGCTGACCGATCCTTTTCCCCCATCTTTTGCTCTCTCTGCATTAGCTCTCAGGAAGCCATCCATTGTTAGTTAAGAGGAATCCAATAAGTCTTCTCTGAATATCCTTGGTAAATCCACTGCTGGATCACTGGGCATACCTTATGTCTCAAATCACCAAACAACAATAATCCAAAGTATAGATCATAACAAAAGTCCCAGTATGGCCAAAAATAGTTTAATACAAAACAAGTAGCACAAAGTAGCACTCTAGCGCGTCTACTTAACATAAGCCTTCAAGGAGTACCTTCATTATTAACATATTATTTATACCCCACAGTTGCCAATCAAACAATTATACAATTGAATAATTTAACAATTGCACATTTAAAACACTTCCATTTAAAGATGCATGTCCTGTAACACTCTAAATAACACAATTCTAACAGCAGTCTGTATTCAGACCCTGTGGAACCAAAGTCACATATTTCAAAATAAAAAGTGTTTCTTTGTATAACAACAGATTACTTATGTAGCCACTGTCCCTCTCTCCTTGTACCTATTCTAAAATAGTGGCTTTTAAACCTGCCAAATTACTATTATGGTACAATTTAAAGTGCTGGGCTAAAGAACTCTCTATTTTACCTAACCTAATGTCCCTTAGATGTTCAGATAATCTCTTAATAAAGCACTGCAGCTGATGTCAGTCACCTTCAAAGATGCCTTTGGACAGCTCTCAAACATATAACTGCCATGGTGCTCATGATGTGTGAGTCTTTGTTAACATCTGCTTTTTTGGTCATTCACACTTACTGCCCTTCCCTCATCCCTCCTTTAGCACTGCAGTTGATGTAAATCACCTTCAAACATGCCTTTGGACAGCTTTCTAACATATAACTGCTGTGGTGCTCGCAATAACTACATAATATCTTAATGTAGCACACTAGTTAGGTAGGAATTCTAATCATGGTCCAAGCAACTGTGAAAATGTGTGTGTTTGTGTGGGAGTCTTTGTTGACACCTGCTTTTGTGGTCATTCACTCTTACTGCCCTGCCCTCACCCCTCCTTTGGCACTGCAGCTGATGTCAGTCACCTTCAAAGATATCTTTGGACAGCTCTCCAGCATATAACTGCTGTGGCACTTGCAATAACTGTGTAACACTATAGTACCAGTACATAGCTATGTAGGGGTTTGAAACTCAGTACTGGCAAGTGTGTGTGGGTGAATGTGTGATCAGTATCCTGGGTGGGTGTTGGGGTGATTGTGTAAATAACAGGATCCATTGCAGGGTGGGTTTTGCTACATTTTCATATGGAGGGCCCATATGTCCCAGTGTGGCATTACAAGACCAACAGTTGTCAAACACCATACAGGTTATTGTACAGAATATACAGCCATACATTTATATATAGGCAACCATTATAATACTCACAGACCTCTCTCTACCCACAGATCATACACAAACATGGCTGGCTCTTTCTCTCTTCCTGTCTTTTTTTCCGTCTGTCTCTCTCTCACCCCTTCTCTGGTAGAGGTGGAAAAATCCATCTGTTTTGCATAGGCAACAGCGTGACTTTGGTAGGTAATGTTCATGATCAGCTGATGGCCTGTGCACGAACTGGTGTTCTTCACTTGCTAATTGCATGTGGAACACCTGTGATATCATTCCTATAGGCAAATGCATGGAAACATACCCCTATAAGTAAGCAGTGCAAGTAGGTGTTGGCTCTTCTCCCTCACTGTGAGCAGGACTTCATGTGGGCGTGTGACAAACAGCATCACAGAGGGTAGTTGGAAATACCTGTTACAACAAACACTGTGGATACAGGCCAAAAAACTGGAGGGGGAGGTTCCAGACATGGGGACGGAATGTAAGTATTGCTGTTCTACATTTGAAGTAATGTTGGTTTAACAGGGTTTGTGTGGATATGGCTGTTTTGCATGATTAAAAGTCTGGCATGACAGTGTTATGTGGTTGAGAAAACTCTCATCTGTATGGCTATCTGCAGACTGGCCAGAGTTTGGAGCCTGAGATATGGTGTGTTATTCACACATTTGCTGTCTTCATAAATGCAGTAGCATACTCTGTTTACTGTACTTAGGAAATGGTAACATCCATATGTGTTACTGACTTCATATCCATCAGACGAGATATTTCACAACAAACCCTGTTACACCAGCAATGTCCTCAGTTTATAACTGCAATATGTCAATAATGGCCCTGTGTTTGTACCTGTGTCCCTCAAGTCTGTCACCTTTTGTTCATATGTTATGCAGTCTTTGTTCATATGTCATGCATTAAGAGGTGGATATGTACACTATAACATTTAATGACATAATTCCTGATATCAAGCCAGTGATATATGAGACTGCCAGACATGTAATGTAAAGGAGACCTAATAGTTGTGGACAAAACCTGGATATTCTGTGGCAGTCTGTACAGTAGTGAGCTCTGTGCACGTATGGTGATTGTTGACAGGCTGTCTGTATTATGTAGCACTGTACTATGATCATGTTATTTGGCCTGTGTATAGACTGGGATATATGTCAGTGTTCTTGGCCCTGTTTTGACAATGCATGCTGCTCCAGTTTCTAATACCTTATCAGTCTATATGTTTGTAGGGCCAGACTGAGACATGTCCCATACCACAGTCAGGCATCAGACTACATTGTGAATTGGGCCAGTATATGTAGGATTAGTGTGTGAATGGCAAACATGATGATGACTTTAGTGCACAAAGGCCATAGACTATACCATTACTTAGGCTTACCATTATGTGACTGTGACCATGTTGAGATCGGTTGAGGGTGTGCCCTTTCACACTGGTGTCTTTTACTCCATGCTGTTACATGCCTGTAGTGCTTGCTATATTTGCAATTACATGTGTATTCCCTCAAGATAAATTGGGTTAGTGTTGTGGCAGTCTGCCTGTAGTGTAGACAGTAACTAAACACCACACGAGCAATAGGACTGGATAAGAAACCCAAAAAACAATCCTTGGTGTTAAACAGACAACTCCAAACTATGAATCCACTGAATAAAAGTTTATTCTAAAAATATACGAATAGCCCTTTCTCAACCACAGTGGTATGACAATGCAACGGTAATCCAAACAGTAAAAGTAAGCGCTTTCATCTGCACTCTTGTCAGACTTTATCAAACTGAAGAATCACCTTCACAATTGCTCTTTTATACAATTAATTGTCTAATTAACATTTAAGAACACAGATACATTAAAATTATTACTTCCCTGAATAAAAATATGAAATTACAAATATAATATAGTTGAGACAAGTACTAAAAAATACATGAATAGGTGCATTTTATTTTTAAATTTGACAGCTAGTATCATACACATTTATAATTTTCTAGCTCTTTGTTTTAAAACAGGTCGAATGGACAAATATCCATTAATACCTGGGGGGTTATGTTGCATTTAAAGTTAACTGCCAATGCAGTTCCCTGGTTTCTATTTCGTTCCCCCAATCACCCCCTCTTATATTCCTTTTAACTATCTCTAGTATACCAAACCTGAAACTTGTAAAATTGGGGCATAATTGTGAATGTTTAAAAAGAGCATTATTCTTATTCTGGATTTCCATAGCATATACATGTTCATAAATTATTTGTCTAAGAGATCTTTCTGTTTCCCCCATGTAAGAATTATAGCAACTCTGACACATAGCAATATATATCACTCCTCTTGTGTGGCAATTACCCCCAGCCAATTTGACTGTTCCTATCTGTTCTCCTAGTTTGTGTTCACTATCATCCAAAATTAGTGGACATTGATTACACCTACCACATTTAATAGTGGGTCTAGCTACACTTGTCTGGGTAGAGGGGTGTTCCAACATAAATTTCATATTTTTGCCCACCCTGTTGGTAAAAAGTGGACCTTTACCCAACAATTGGGAAAACTCTTCATTGCCTTCCAAAATCACCCAATAGATATAGGAAACCCACGTATTCTAATAGTTTTTTGAGGTTTGAAAAGCCAACATCCCCTCTATATAAAAAGAAAGCTGGTATGTGGCAAGATGATTAGAGGGGCTAGAATGTTTTCAACTTTGGAAGGGTTAACAAGTGAGTTGACATTATTGTTTCAAATGTTTAAAAATAGGGGATACCCTATGGGGTGGATGACAAAATTTTAAGAAGAGATTTTAACTGAGCGGGGCAAATGATACATTCCATTATTAGGACAGGAACAAGTAATAACAGTTCCTGATGCTAATCAGGTCGACAGGTTCATACATTTGATGATGATAGAATTTAGTTCCTTTGGTCGGCAAGTAAAGAAAATCCTTACTAACAATTGGGTGATTTTGGAAGGCAATGAAGAAATTTCCCAATTGTTGGGTAAAGGTCCACTTTTTATCATCAGGGTGAGCAAAAATATGAAATATTTGTTGGAACACCCCTCTACCCAGACGAATGTAGCTAGACCCACTATTAAAAGTGGTAGGTGTAATCAGTGTTCACTAATTTTGGATAGTAGTGAACACAAATTAGGAGAACAGATAGGAACAGTCAAATTGGCTGGGGGTAATTGCCACATGAGAGGTGATATATATTGCTATATGTCAGAGTTGCTATAATTTTTACGTGGGGAAAACAGAAAGATCTCTTAGACAAAGAATTTATGAACATGTATATGCTATGGAAACGCAAAATAAGAATAATGCCCTTTTTAAACATTCACAATTATGCCCCAGTTTTACAAGTTTCAGGTTTGGTATACTAGAGATAGTTAAAAGGAATATAAGAAGGGGTGTTTGGGGGAACAAAATAGAAACCAGGGAACTGCATTGGCAGTTAACCTTAAATGCAACAGAATCCCCCAGGTATTAATGAATATTTGTCCCTTTGACCTGTTTTAAATCAAAGAGCTAGAAAATTATAAATGTATATGATACTAGCTGTCAAATTAAAAAAAAAAATGCACCTATTCATGTATTGTTTAGTACTTGTCTCAACTATATTATATTTGCAATTTCATATTTTTATTCAGGGAAGTTATAATTTTAATGTATCTGTGTTCGTAAAGGTTAATTAGACTATTAATTGTATAAAAGAGCAACTGTGAAGATGATTCTTCAGTTTGATAAAGTCTGAAAAGAGTGCAGACAAAAGAGCTTACTTTTACTGTTTGGATTACCGTTGCATTGTCATACCATTGTGGTTGAGAAAGGACTATTGTTCATATATTTTTGGAATAAACTTTTATTCAGTGGATTCATAGTTTGGAGCTGTCTGTTTTACACCAAGGATTGTTTTTTTCTTTATAGTGTAGACAGTGCTTGGTGACATGCCTAGCAGTGCAGTGGATTTACCCTAGTGTGATGTTATGTCCGGATATTTGTCAGATGCACTGTTGCCTGGCCAACCATACATGTTGTGTATTTCTGACAAAGCAGTGGGATGCTGTAAAGATGTATGTCACTAACTAGTGGGAAGTATGTGGCTTGGGAATCTCTGGACCTCCAGTTAATATGTGTTAGGACAGACAGGAGGGTGTGAATGCATCAACTGTGTGACCTTATCTCCAAACATCCCTTGCTTCTGTATTCCATAGGATCATTACTGTGATTTCTGTGGTACTTCACTATGATGGTTTTATGATGTCTGTTAGTAACTGATGGCATACATGTCAGTCTCAGAAGAGCCTTCCTTCAAAACATGTATGTTGACACAACCACTGTCACTGTAGCAACAGTCTACATTTCTAACTGAAATACATACATTACGTTTCCTTGCAGTATCAGGTTGAGAGTTATGGTGCTGAAGTATGACTCCACTACATGTCATGGGCATATGGTACATATATATATATATATATATATATATATATATATATGTATATATATACATATATATATATATATATATATATATATATATATATATATATATATATATATATATATAATATATGGGTCTATATTATAACATTGAAGTTTTATAACATTGAATGTTATAATATCGAACCCTTTAGAGTGAAAGCTGACAATAGCGAAGCTTCGGAACATTGAAATTTTACCTAGGGTAAGATTTCAGTGGTCCATTCCATGACTTCGCTATTTACAGCACTATGATGTGATGGTTATGGATTAGGGAAGTGAGTGAACGGAGGTTACGGATTGGGTTCAGGTAAGTGTGGTGCGATGGTTACGGACCCGGTTAAGGTAAGTGAGCGAACGGACTGGGGTAAGGTGAGTGTGCGGTAGTTAGGGACTTTAGGGTTAGGGCGAGGGTGAGGTGAGTGTGCGGTAGTGACAGACTTTAGGGTTAGGGGCGGTTTAAGTGAGTTAGGGTTAGGGCGTGGGTCAGGTAAATGTACAATTGCATGGACGTGAGGGTTAGGGTGGGGTAGGTGAGTTAGGGTTAGGGAGCGGGTAAGGTGAGTGAGCGATAGTTAGAGACCTTAGGGTTAGGGTTGGGTTAAGGTAAGTGGGTAGCTAGTGGTGTATGTCTGGTTTAGTGTAGGGTTTCGTGACGTGTATGTGTGTGGATTATTTATTTTGGTGTGCTTGAGTTGTGTGTATGTTTGTCGGAAAAACAAATTTTTTCCCTGGGAAAAAATTTGCTATTCTGACTGTTCGGTTGTCTGGTGTTTCGATTGAATGGGCTCGATATTGTAACATTCGAAGTTTTTAGACTACGATGTTATAATATGGACCTGTAATATATATACATAAATATATATATATATATATATATATATATATATATATATATATATATATATATATATGTACATGAATATGAATATGTATATGTATACATATATATATATATATATATATATTTTTATATATATATATATATATATATATATATATATATATATATATATATATATATATCATATGTATAAACATATATATATCCTTTTATGTGTGAACATGAGTGTTGTGCATACCTTCTCAGATGTATCCCACCATATTAAACTGATATGCGTATAGTTATATAAATGAACGTGACTGATTCAACACCTGTTTCACTTACAAGTACTAAACAATTGTAGTAGTCAGAGCGGTTTTTCATTACTATTCAGTATATGTACTGAATTATATATTTGAAAAACAACAGACATCTTCAAAGCTTAGATTCTTTAGTGGTTAACTGCTTTGACTATAGTGTACAGGGTCCTGGGTTCAAGGGCTGTTTATTTTGTTGCTAGGCAGAACAAGGACTGTTGGATATAGAGTGGTTAAGGCATTTTTGAGGAGCTTTAAGTGGGTTGGCATGGGTTTGCATGACGGTAAGAGCTGCTAATGTATGGTTAAATGTATAAGTGCTTACACCGTGTAGGCTTCAGTTACCAGTGCACAAACCTGCTTAGCATTTATATTTAAGTAATGCTTACACCTGCTAAGCATAGCTCAGCCGTGTTAACCATTGATGCAATTCGCATCTGATAAAATAACAGGGTAATGACATTTTTAATTAATGTATTTAATTCCATGTACATAGCATGCTTCTATGTGCTGTCATTACAATAGCAAGGGGTGTCAGTACATTGTATGGAACACCTGGGTATACATGGGTAGTGTCACAATCTTTTCTCTTTGTATGTGTTTCATACTTGGGTAGCATCCCAGGTTATATGCAGTCACACATGCATGTATTGTATCATTACATTACCACTTTTGACAATGATTTTCCAAGTAAGAGTAGATTGGAGATTGTAGTACTGGAACCACAGTCCCCTGCATGCAAGACTGGACTCTTTGAAGCGAATATCATGTTCTTGGTGTTTGACCTGTATGTTTTTATGCATATCCTATTGGATATTGATTTTATATGTTGATATTAACTGTAGACTACTATGTTTTAGGACATGCCATTGAGGACTGCTGTCATGTAGTAATGGCATACCTATCAGTTCAGATGTCTATCTGTCAGAATATTCATCCTAATGCATGACCTGTTGGCTAGCTACTTTCTGTCTGTCCTCTATACAGATGTGCAGATGTCAGGTATTCATCATGGCTGCTTACAGGCAATCTCTGATTGACTTACACTTACATGTTAGCCCAGATGTCTTATGAATGGCACAGCTAGGAAACCCCACTCTGTATGTACCACATGCCATGGATACCTCAGACTACCACATTCGACAGAGCATGTTTGGGTACATGTCTCTAACCCAGACACTGGCCATGTTACGCAATATATATTGCATACATGTCAATTGGAGAACCTCCCTGGTCCTCTGCAAGAGAAAACCAGAGGAATGGATGCTGACTTTAACTGTCACTCAGGGGATCACTCATGTGGCATCAGTTGATAGATGGCCTACTGAAAAATGTCAGGTGGCATGATACCAGTGTACTCACATGCTCTACTCTTCTCATCTCTTCATGGACATTAGGCTGGTGCACACCTAGGAACACCTGCACCTATGGACCTCAGTATTGACAAATGTGTCTGTGTGCGTGACTGAGTATAACAGTGTCTGTATGTTTGTAAACTTGTAGTTGAAAATACTCTGAGGGCCTTCTCACCCAGTACACCCCCCCATTGCTGTACTTAGTTGCTGCTGTAATTCACATTAAATGTACCATGCAACACTCTTAACCCTATGGGCTACCTGGAGCTTGCAGTATCAGCATAACACTGTTCTACTAATGGGTAGATAGGTGTGGGTTGCTCTCTGAGTCCTGGCAAATGTGAGCATGTGTGCGTGTGTGTGTGTGTGTGTGTGTGTGTTTGTGTGTGTGTGTGTGTGTGTGTGTGTGTGTGTGTGTGTGTGTGTGTGTGTGTGTGTGTGTGCAATTGTGTGCGAGTATGCATATTTGTAGGAGACAGCATTCTGAGGCCACATTCTCCAAATACACTAAACCTTGCCGTACATTATAAGGGATGGTGATGTTGCTGACATTAGGAGAGCCATGACAAACTCTCACACTACTATCCTTGTGGCATGTGCAATAAATGCATATCCCTATAGTAGCACTGATTAGATAATCAAGGGTTTGTAGTGTAATCCTGGTCAATGTGTGATTGTGGGTATGTCAGAGCATTATCATGGGTTTCAGTGAGTACAATATCCAATGTGGGGTGTGTGTGCTGGGTATACTGTCTTTACACCATGGTACCCCCAGTATATGTCCCAAGGTCCACTGGATGAGGACCGCTGTCACCATCAACCATACAGGTAACTGATTACACTATCCAGCCCAGTGATGCATGTGCTGTGTGCAAAAACTCCCTAACAGTATAGACTCACTGGCAAGGTAGTTATCTCTGCTAAACCCAGGTCTGTCAAAAATGTCTATGACTGTATGTGTTTGTCAATGTGTATATGACAGTATGTCATACTATGTATTGTTCATTAATACCCAGTACATCCCCCATTACCATACCGTATAAGGCCTGGTGATGTTCTTTACTTAACAGGAAACTCGGAACACACCTCATCCTAAAAGCTCTGTGGTGTGTGTAATTAAGGCCAAACATATGAGTAGCAATAAGTACCTAGGTAGGGGTTCTACTCTCAGTGTTGCAAAGTAAGTGTGTGTGTATGTGAAGGGATCTACTTCAGTTTGCAGAAATAATATGTCCCAAGAGATCATTTGTCTGAGAACAACGTGGAAAAAGGTAACCTTTCAGAGGAATCACATTGTGGAAATTCATTCCATCAAAACTAGTAGTGGATGTGTAAATGCCCTCTTCCCCACTGTACAGATGTACAGCAATACTGGAGTTGGTGTATACAGTTGGGTGTGGTTATTGTGGGCATAGCCACCTACATTGGAGTTATTGTTGTGTGTATCCCCCTGCTTAGTCTTCTGTTATACTGTACAGTTTATGTTAACAGGTTAAGTATTTCTTAATCACAGTATGTGTGGTTCTATGCCACCCCACACCCACCAAAGTGGGGGGCAGTGCCACCCACACCAGCACACCTACGTTTACCAACTGCAGGATTGCACTACATGGGGAAGAGGACATATACCCTACTAGTACCATCGTCAATGACATTGAACTGACAGACTGAGTATTTACTGATGTGATGTTTTGGCTATTTGGTCTTGGTGGAATTACATATGCCAAAATGAGTTCACTGCAAAATTAAATACATCCATGTGTACAGTATTCTCTGTGTATTGTATCAAAACTGTGTGTGTGTATGTGTGTGTGTGTGTGTGTGTGTGTGTGTGTGTGTGTGTGTGTGTTATTCACAAACATTTAGTGTATGCCACCCAGTACACTTACCATTGTCCAACAGACACCATGCACTCACCTGTATACACCCCTCAGACCTATCACCCTGGCATGTACTGTGCACAATACCTCATGAGTGTACACACCATTGCTGAATGTGTATATGTGTGGCAGTTATGTTTGCTCTGTTTCTCAAAGCCCCTATGTGTTTGTCTGACACATACCTCGGATGATATGAGGACTGATATCAATAGTTAATGCCTGATCTCTGATTTGCAGATGTCATCATCAGCAGTACATGTATGAGCAATAACATCCAATTACACTGACAACCTTCAAAGCTTAATGTTGATATGAGGAGTGTACACACCCTTGTTGACATGCTAGCCTCTTCCATGATTTGTAATAGTGCCACAATACTGCATATGTTGACATTACACACATGACCGGATATGTGACATATGACCTGTGCAATCAAATGCAGTAACAAGCAAATGTGTCAGTCGTGCAGATGCTGAATGAGATGCATATAATATGTGGGTTGCATAAGTGTGCACACCCTTAACACAATGGTTTGTTGCAGCAGCTAAGTGAACTACAGCAGTCACTATTCCAAGAAGGGGTATACTAGCACATCCCATCCTCACTTGCCATTATTTGGTCAATCTGCCCTACAAATGTCCCCAAACTCTGTCAGGCTGCCAGGTCAGCTCATGTGCACAGCTGTTGGAGGTCACGCAATGCCTTCACTATTGCTGTGGAGTCAGGGTTATGTCTGTCACAATTCATGACCTTGACTGTGGTCAGATACAGCTATTCCTAGGGAGCTTTAGATGTATGCTTCAGTTCAGTGTTGTGTTTCAGGATGACACCCTTCCCCATCCTCAGCCTTATTGCAGATACTTGACAATTATGGGCCACACATGAGTGTTATTTTGCAGTGTTCCAAATTCAGAATGCCACATCTACCAGCCTTGTTCTTGCTAATGAACAGCAAACCTAAAGGTGTACACTGGCACCAGCAAGGTAAAATGAGGATAGTGGCCCTGAGATGGGGTGAGGTGTTGCTTCTGCACCACATTTATCTTTATTAATACTGTCTGTAGTTTTTCAGCCTTGGTCTCACTACACCATTACACATTGCAACACATGCCTTTGGGATACTTGATGTTATGCATATGCTACCTGTAGAGAGCCCTGGGTGATGTTTCCTGTGGATCAACTCTTCCATCTGATTACCCTAACCCATAGGCCACACGTATGCAGATTCCAGGCAATTGTCGTCACAGGTACTGCACAGGAAATACTTTCTAGACATTCCTGCAAGTCACTCAGTGTTGCTGCATGTATCTAGGCAGCCTCCATGACCAGTTTGCAACATGTGTTGTCATCTGTCTTGGATGGGCATCTGTTTATTTTCTACGTTGATGTTGTCCCGTACTTCATACACACATACATGACTGTCTGCCCTGTTTGCCATGGTATATGCAATGGTGAGATAAGGCTACTTCTCCCACTCCTGAGTGCTACCTTTTGGATATGGGATCCATTCCATGGTTTGTAAGATGTGTGCAAGCCACGGCTGCCTCTGTTGCAGGTGAATGGGCAAACGTCATGGACATACTTCTTGGACAACAGACCATCACTTGGTGTGATATTGAGGCCCTGTACTTAGTGAAAGGTGTGTACTCAAGAAGAGTGAATGCTGTCAGTACCTTACAAGCTGCTTCCACAATATGTTATTTGGAGTGTGTGCACACATATGCTTCCAGTGTTTGTTAAGCTATGTATTCCCCATATTTGTTGTCCTAACATAGGATTCCTTATTACACATTCATTGCTCATGTTAAGATCACATTACAGGTTGTAAAAGGTGTGGAATGTAATATTCTGATTTGCAGTTGTTTACATCAGGAACAGTTGCCATTGTAATATTGGTGTATACAGTGTTGTAGCCACTGCATAAGGGAAATGTTTTAGACATGTCCCTACTGTAGGCCATTTGTCTCACCAGTATGTTCATCTCTGTCTACACATCTTGCACTGATAGCTTCTTAGGTATACTGCAGGACTCATACATACCCTTCAGATATGCCACCATGGTGACCACTGTGATGCAGTGCAGTTAACAGCAACAATGAGTGAACATGTACACCATGCATTATGGGTCGGTGTGTTAAATGTGTGCATGGTAAATACCATGGCCATAATATGGCCAGTGTATTGGCAAACCTGAACAAAGCAACTCCATACACACCAGCTACAGGCTGCTGTCTCAAATGTATAGGTTCATAGGTTCACAGGTGTATACCAGAGGGACCTACATAGTTGTGTGAGAGACATAATGTCAGTAGCCACACCTGTGGCATTGGTAGATGGTAGGAGTAGCATTTCAGTACATCAACAGTACAAACCCACAATACTAGAGATTATGCACATTTGTTCAGTACTACACTGCAGCAACAGACTATCTTATCTCACATATGCATGTAGATACTTTACAGATGAAGATGGATAAGCAACAGTGGTCTACTAATGAGTCCTGCAGCCTTACCTGGATGCTCCTCATCCATTGTGTGGGTGCCACCCACCTCCACAATGCTATCTGCAATTTTCTGGCTTGGCTGGTGGGTGGGTGCCCCAAGGCTGGTGAGGGGCTCCTCAGCATGTGTCAGTGGGGGCTGGATGGCATGACTCCCACCTGTGGCTAGCTGGTCACTCCTAACAGCAGCAGCACACTGACAGGTGTGGTGGATCAGGTCGGTGGTCCGATGCTGCACCTGCTCATAACTGCGGTTATGTAGGCTGACATCATTCACCCTGTGGACGAGCTCATTCCACAGGGTGGTCCTCTCCTGCAGATCATGTGCTCTGCACCCAAATAAGATGGTATGATGCAGTACTACAACATTTATTATCATGTTGATTTCCTGTACTATGAAAGCAAGCAGCCATTCCCTTGATATAGTACCTGGAAGACATAAACAGTAAAAAACTTCAGAGGACCTCATACTGCAAGGATATATAAGTTGTTAATTGACAACTCCCCCCCCCCCCACTGTATCTGCAACAGTAATCTAAACACACAAATCAATGGGTATGTTTACACTAAACCTATTGTCGGGACATATGTCCTATTGTTCAACAAATATTGAAATGTGTTTCTATTAATGTTCCATTTTTTAATGCTATTATTGGTGGCCTGTTGCTATCAATGTAACCTGCCGGCTGTTGTAATGGCCACTGTGGTTCCATATCTGCTTGTGTTCTGTTTGCAATGCAACTGTTCCAAATCTGGTGTTTTGAGTTAATGGGAATATCTATGCATGCTGTTATAACTAATCCTGGATTGTGTTGATTATTACTAACCCACATATGTTCTAAAACTGCAACACCATAGCACATTTGGGAAGGCTGATCCCAGCGGACCCACCTCTCCCACTTCATTTGGCCATGGCACCGGGCCACAGCATGTCTGGGAATTACTCGAGGATCTCCTCATCCGCTGGTCCTGCACCACCTTTGGGAGGAACTGCATCAGGGGATGGGGCTGGTCCCACCCCTGGGAGCAGGCATGGACAGGATCCTGTCACCCAAAATCAGGTCCAGGGATTGGTGCATACCAAGCTCTGAAGGGAGTGTAGAGATCTGCTACACCAGCTTGAGGGCCATGTGGTGAAATTAGAGAGTCAGCCTGCTCCTCCTGCTCATCCCCCAGCACAGCCATCATCAGGGCCATGAACGTCTAGTGGTGACTGGTCATGGGTAGGTACCTCAGTCCCACTGTTTCCATTTAGGGCCTCATGGGCTTCTGATTTCCAAACACTCCTCCCCATCCAAGGTGTTTACCCCCCCCACATGTGTCATATACCACCCCCGTATGTTGTCTTGTCTGTCTTGTTTGTCTTCCAACCCAACCTACCTCCCCAAATATACCTACTATCCTTCCCCAACAATCCACTCTCACCTTAAAAAAAGGCAATCTGTTCCCAAAAAAGCATTTTGCCTCAAACATAACTGTCCATTTCACACATGTGTCCACTGGACACATGTAATCTGGTCTAATTTGCATTACCACACATTATTGTTGTCCTCACCCCTCTTTCAGGGGTTTGGGTGACCAAATATACCTCCAAATTCAGTATATATGCACAGCTGTTGCTGTAAAAAAAATGGACAGCTATGGACCTTCCTATACCCATCCTCCACATCCTTAGCTAGTTTCCCTATTGTTTTTCTCTCTTTGTGCCCCCTTTTTCACCACTTTCCTAAAGTGCCTTAATTACTCTGAATCCAACAGCCCTTGTTCTGCCCAGCAACAAAATAATCAGCCCTTGCCAGTCTCAAACCCAGGACCCTGCACACCATAGCCACAGCAATTTACCACTAAGCCACCTGAGCTGTAGATATATGGGCTGTTTTCTCACACTTATCATTCAGCACAGTCATTCAACAGTAGGGAAAATGTATATACGTATAAGTTCTGGATACTGACCAAGGCTCTTGCCACCTCTATAGTGCCTAGGTTAGGCAGTGTTCCAAAGACTAAATTACCACCATAACAGCTACAAACAAATGCAATCTGAGAGTGATGCTGCTCAACGCTAGAAGCCTAAATTTCAAAATGCATCGCTCTAAGCACTCCTTAAAATGGAGAACATTGACATTTGTGCTGTAACAGACCTGGTTCAAGGCAGCAGAAAGCACCCCTGCACTACCAGGCTATAACTCATTCCACACCTTTTGGCCACAAAACTTGGACCGAAGCTCCAAAGGTGGTGGTGTTTCCATATTCATAAAGGATGTGCACACCTCCAGACTGGTATCCCAACATAATGCATCTGAGATAATTCAGGTGCAGCTAACACTGGGTAAGACAGTGATTCAGGTTGTAGCCTGCTCTAGGTCTCCAACCATGTCCCAAGACTCATATAGGTTCATAGGTTCATACTAAGCTAACTGCCCTTGCAAGCCATTTTAAGCCTAGCCAATTATCACTTGTGAGACTCAAACCCTGCACCTTGTGTTTGTAAGGCAAACACCTTAACCATTAGGCCACCCTACCAACCCTTGTTAAGAAACGTTGCATGACTGCCAAATCATACACCAATGCATAGTCCATGTTCCTAAGCACCCTGGAGAATATTAGGGTCCAACCTAACACTCTCATACTGGGCAACTTCAACTACCCTCCATTAACTGGGAAAACTACTCATGTACCAATACATTTGCCCAATGCTTTCTGGAATTCATTAATTCCCATACTCTGGACCAGCTCGTTCTTACCGCCACTAGAGGTAGCAACATCCTTGACCTGGTCATTACTAACATGGGTAACCATTGCTCTACACCAATAGTCAACTCCTCCCTAGTTAGATCTGACCACAAACTAAGCACCTTGGAAATCCACAGCCGCCCCCCCCCCACACAAAGGTAACCACCATGAAAAACTTCTCCAAAGCTAACTTTGGGCTCCTAAAAACAGAGGTGGGTAACTTCAAGTCACCCATACAAATTGAGACTAGTTGCATGACTGCCAAATCATACACCAATGCGCTGTACAAACATGTACACAAATGCATGGAACTCACCATACCCAATAGAACCAAGATGTTCTCCTCAAAAAAAAGGAAGCCAATCTGGTGGTCCCCTGTTATAAACAAACTCTACAACAGAAGGAGGTGACTGATGCCGAATAAGGCGAACTCCCAAGACTGAAAAAACTCCCTTATCAGCCTCAACAAAAGGTTGAGATCCCTCATCAAATCCCCTAAAGCTAGCTATGAAAACAGAATTGCAGTAGATAGTACAGACAACCACAAGGCCTTCTATAATTATGTGAAGAATCTCCATGGCAATACCCAGATTTACTCTGATCTACTGCACAATGGTACCTCCTATACTGAGCCAACAGATATTGCCAATATACTGGCCAACAGATTCAGTGCTAACTTTACCCCTCTCCCCCCAAAGGACCAATCACAATAACAGTAGATTGCCAGGCACCCTGTGTTACTGCTGTACAGGTTAAAGCAGCACTGTCCATGGCCAAGAATACAGCTTGTATGGGACCTGACAATATCCCTGCCTGTGTTCTACATGAACTACAGAGTGAACTGGCACCTCACCTGTTTGCCCTGTTCAATCACAGCTTCACCTCAGGCTTTGTCCTTACTGGATGGTGCACTGCTACAGTCATCCCTCTCCACAAAGGAGGAGTGACTACAGACCCTAGAAATTATCGCTCAATTAGCCTGATGAGTCTGATATGCAAAGCTATGGAATGCATCTTCATGGACCTAATAAACAAGGATATAGGGAATCTCCAAACTTTGGATCTTACATAGTTTGGTTTTGTAAAGGGTAGATCATGCATGCTCAACTTGGTCAACTTCTTTGAGTTAGTCACCAGAGCTATGGATGAAGGCAAAGTGGTTCATACAGCCTACCTTGATCTGGCCAAGGCCTTTGATACCATTCCCCACTCAGGAATCAGAGAAAAACTCATTAAGCTAGGCATCAACCCCTATATAATTAGGTGGGTTGCAAACTGGCTCACAGATAGAACCCACAGTGTGACAGTAACTGACTCCAAGTCAGACCGCTGACCAGTCATGGGTGGAATCCCACAGGGTTCAGTCCTGCGGCCTCTCCTGTTTTGTATCTATTTCTCTGAAGTCCAGGCCAACATGAAGGGACTCTGGCTGACAATGTTTGCAGACAATTGCACATTTGGAGCTATTATTAACTCCCCAAGTAATGTTCACATCCTACAGAAAGGTCTCAATGACACCAACAACTAGTGTCATAACTATAGCCTTAAGCTCAGTGCCAAAAAATGTGTCACCATCCCGGTTGGGAAAAAAAATTATGTTGAATTACCACATTGATGGTAGTCCACTGAACACAGAAGGCATTATAAGTGATCTGGGAGCACAGGTTGACAGCAACCTCTCTTTTGACCACCACTTTGCCCCTGTGATCAGAAAGTTCTTCTATGTGGCACAACTCATTGCTAAGAGTTTTGCATCCAGGATGAAAGAGGTCATTGTCTCCCTCTACTCTTCCTTCATTATGCCAGTCATTGAGTACAATGCCCCATTTGGCATGTACTTCACTAGACACCTGCAACAACTGGAGAAGCCACGAAAGTACTTCACAAACAGGATCATAGGCCTTAAACACTTGTCCTATATGGACAGACTCAAAAAACTCCAACTATTCTCTGTCTCATATCGCCTACTTAGAGGTGATCTCTGCTTGACTTACAAAGCCATGTCTGCCCAGCTCTGTTAGAAATGCTACATCTAAAGAAATCCCAATCCCTCTGCACCACACACTCCAGAGACCTCAACCTCATTACCACAATCAACAGAACATGCTTGAGGGACAGGTTCATAACCCAGGGACTGCCCATGCTATGGAATAGACTTCCCATACATGTCAAGCAGAGCACCACACTGGGCCTCTTCAAGAGAAATCTTGATGAGTGAATGGGAAATAGAAAAGTTCACCTTGGGATCACTCCAGTGGATCTACTCGACAGAGGCACTAGGAACTATGGTCGGGTGTCATGATGCTTGGGTAATCCTATGGGCTAAGCTTGTAAAGGCTCCAGGGCCATTAGCCTAGTACACACCTGTGAACCTATGAACCTATGAACCTATGGAGTGCATTCTGACATCGGATCCACACTCTGAACCTCTCACTGCAGTACATCTGAACAAAGGCACTGTAAATGGGGGTGGAAGGGCCCAAAATGGGGATCTCTTTTAATTATTGACATTATCCCTTCCTCCACAGTTGAACTGTTCTGCCTTGCAACAAAGTAAAGCATCACATGTGGACAAAGACTAACATTAGGGGGGATATATAGGGACAGATCGTAGATATGCCTATTACAAACCTATGAAGTTGGTGCATGATACATTT